>NC_061073.1:12430079-12730079 GCF_021917145.1 Hypomesus transpacificus
CTCATCTCCATCTTCAGATAACATGGCAGCATATTCCTTTGATAGTAAAGAGATTGGCTACCTTGGCAAAGTAATGACGACACATGGCAACTGCCTGAAGGAAGTAACATTAACTGAAGAGGACTGCCAACTCTATGATTCATCATCTCTTTCCGGTGGCCTGAAAGGCTTTGCAGGCTCTGACACTACAAATTCAAAACAGCCTACATGCATGTTCCCAAACAAGAGTGTCTCTGTTGAGTGTAACCCTACATGGTTCCAGGATTCATACCATGCACAAATAAATTCAAGACCACTCCAGCTTAATTCCCCTGACATTGCATCCTTAGACCTAAAACCACTAAAAGATCTCAAGGGGCCCTCAGATATGATTACCTCCTTCCATGAACAAGGCTTCTTAAAGAACACTGCATGCGATATATGTGGTAAGACATTTACTTGCCAAAGTGCCTTGGACATCCATTATCGAAGTCATACCAAGGAAAGACCATTCATTTGCACAGCTTGTAACAGGGGATTTTCAACAAAGGGGAACCTTAAGCAGCACATGCTAACTCACCAGATGAGGGATCTGCCTTCTCAGCTGTTTGAGTCTTCCAATCCCAGTCTTGCTTCCAGTCTCATCCCATCTGGCCAATCCATGAACTATCCAATCATCATCAAGACAGAGGTAAACAACTTCCTGAATGTTTCAGGCAAAGAAAGGGACTGTTCTGGTTTGAGCACTTCCTCCGCCACATCAGTTGTTGATGCTCCAACACCTCGAAGGACACCTAAGCAGCACTACTGCTTGAACTGTGGAAAGACCTTCTCTTCCTCCAGTGCTCTTCAGATCCATGAGAGGACCCACACCGGGGAGAAACCTTTTGCATGCACCGTCTGTGGAAGGGCATTCACTACCAAAGGAAATCTGAAGGTAGGCTACACATGTCCACTTTCACTTCTGTTTTGGAAACATATATAAATTGTTGTTCAGTTTTAGCCTTCCCTATCATAAAGTGTTTGATTTTATACAGTACATTGAGTCCGCCATTGTGTATGTATTGTAACTGGGCCTGATTTTGTTTATGTAATTGTTTCTCGCCTCCCATTTCAGGTCCACATGGGAACTCACATGTGGAACAGCACCCCAACAAGAAGGGGTCGCAGACTGTCTGTAGAAGGACCGTTGACAATTATAGGGACCCATCCTGTGAGGCTCCCAGAACCTCCTCAAAAGGACATGATGGTCAGATCCAGAAATGGTAATTCCCTGTATCTTTGGAACCACTATACAGATTCTCTCTCAAAAACCTTGACAAAAAGGGCCAATGATATCTCAATAATCCAGGCTGGGGGTGTGTCCTATTGCTCTGGGCCAGTAGGAGCCAAGAGAACTTCACCTATTGGAGGCATAACTGTTGGTTTGGATAAGCTTCGCCACAATGACCACAACAACTCCTTAACAATGCATGGAAAGACTACAGCAGATAGTGATAGGAATTACTGTTTCACACGTTTAATAGAAGAGAGGAAGGAAATGATTGCCAATTAGGATTATACTGTAGTTTGATTTGAATTTGGGAGGGTAGTTTATGTTCTTTAAAAAGTTGTTAAATATTGGTTATGAAACTATTGGAATTTATGTGGAGTCTCATAGTGAAGTATTCTCTTTCTAATGTGTTGTTTGCATTTTGTGAATTTCTGTGTTGAAAAAACCCTTCTTAATATTTGACTTTTCTACAGTAATTTTGAGGCGCTTATGATGCTAAAAGCATAATTTTACATTTGAATTGCTTTTCTGTCAAAAAAACCTCTGCTATCCAATTAATCATTCATGCCATCCAACCCATCTTAATGATACACCTTTAGTACTTCAAAGCTAAGGTTGGGAGCATTTAGTTTCGAACCCCTAATGGTAATGGCTGGTTGAATACTGCTTTGTCTCTGAAAGGTTATCATTTTAAAAAGCATAATTAAATAGCTAAATAATCTTACAAATGTATTGTGAAACTGTTTAAATTAATATAAGTCATGTGTCTAGATATTCTGAGTGTTACATTTCCAATGTTTAACCATCACTTTAAATATTTGTTATTAACTTCAGTTGTATATTTGAGAAGGCAAAGATATATTTGTAGCAATGTTTCTGTTGTAGTTTAAACAGGTAGACTTGTTCGCATTGATATTTGTTTTTCCTTTATTTGTATTTTTTTTACATTGCAAATAAAGATGGAGCATTTACTTCATAAACATTTTACAATACTGCATTGGCAATTTTGGTAAAAGACAGACAACCTTGTTTAGTCCAATAGTTAATATTTTTTACTGTTCACTGATAAAAATAAAATATTCAGAAGGGCAATGCTTTGATCATTCACATTCTTGTTTCTCTCCAAAAAACTCATAGGAGCATGTTTGTCCTGAAACCAGTTTACTCTGTCTAAGGTGTGTCCATGTGTGTAATTGGATGACAAGATTTGTTGCGACATTCACTTTAAGGTAACAGCTGATGCAGGGAAGTTATGCAAACCGGAAGTATTTGTCTTAATAAAACTGATTGTGATTCATATCTTTATGATGAAAACATGAGTTAAATTCAGTTATTTAGAATGACATGTATGAGCAGTACAATAATGATGTGTTTTGTATTGATCAAGCCTTTGTTATAATAATATGAGTGTTTTCAGATATGATGTACATGTACATCTGTGCAAAGTTCCTACTTGTGTCTGAATGAAAGTCAGTAATTATCTTAACTTTTCTCAGTTTCTGAAATAAGTTTCATATTTTTATGTTAAAACAATTGTAAAACTTTGTCTGTTCAGCAGTGAGTCCCATCTTTATCTTTCAATTAAAACAAATTTGAAATGCACCACAAATCTCCCTCACTGTCAGTGAAACATTACCCCAAAGAGTCAGGTGCCCCCTTCTCTATGGTAGTGTCCTGATGAAAAGCTCAAACAGACTCCCAACATCTGACCAATAATAGACAACTAATATGTCTATTGACGGGCAAAACCACATTCATCGCACATATCAAATCCTCTGTGAAAGAGACAGGGTCCCTGTGCTGTCACAACCTATTATACATATCTCACAGTCCCACTGACCAGCTGACAGTGCCGAAACCTTAAACCAGCCGTCCGCCATTAGCATTAGAACATGAGTAATCAACTGGAATGAACCACTGGGGAAACGGGAACAAAACCCACCCAAAGCCATTCAAAGACACGTCTGCTAAAGACTGGTCTGAATCCCATGCAGAGGCAGACACCGACAAGTACACAATCATACAGTATTAATACACACACAGACACGTGAACACACAATCACAAACATAAAGGGTATGATAGATACTGCACACATCAAAGTAAGTAATGGCAGGAATTGAATAAATCGTATTAGGATGAAAAGACGGCGAGGGCTTCTTGTATGGACCAGAATCAAGTTATTTTGTCATTTCAAACAGTTCAATTTTAATAACAAACTAAAACATGCCTCCTTGTTTCACACTGCAATCATTTCCTTTTATGTTGCCTGTCACAACCGATACAAAGAAAACCCTGGACATTCGCAGAATACATTCCAAAATAATTACACCTCTGTCCATGATTGCATTGTGTAGAAATATGTAGTACCTGTGGTTGCAATCTCTGTATTTCAGAGTACATGACAGGACATGAGGGATGGGAGGGGCATAATGTGCTTAACAGCTGACTTTAAAAACTAATCACTGGCAAACAAAGGTGCTTTTCTGATCATTGCATATTTCACGGCAAAACTCCAGAGGTCAGCATGTTGTTTGCAAGAAGGCAGTTCCTTTGTATGCATTTGAACAGTGATCATCACACTTTTGTTGCCGTGCCAGTGGAAATATTCAATAACAGAAGACCTGCCAAACTATACACTCCTCCCCCCTGACTAGTCTGTCTGATGATAACATTGTGATTATGGCTTTGTTGTCGGACGTGCCTGTTGCACAGATCATTTCTGATCACCAAACTGAGGCAACCCTTTCATAGTGACTGGGGGCCGTGGCATTTGAGCCTGTCTTTCTAGAGAGAGGTTGGGGAGCTTTAGCAATGTTCGCACTTCTATCCTCTCACATCAATTCATGCTCCAATGAAGGGCCAGCTCAGGCTTTCAGTGTCAATAGAACAAGAAATATGTGTATGTAATCTGGATCATATATACTATGAGTCAATAATTGTGTAAAATGAAATGGTCTGTCCTTTTTTGAAGAATGTGCTCTGTCATTATCTTCTGTAACAAATCTTTAATTGAACCTCAATCATTGATATACCGTATATCAGGGTTTCTTGCCGTTGTGTAGTGGTCTCAAAAGTGTTGATGGTGACCCTGCCATGTTGCTGAGAGATAATAGACAAAGATTCAGAATAGTGGTTCTCACTGTCACATGTTTTGAATCCTCCATATTCATGTTTACACATAATCCTCATGACAGACGTGTGTTCTACAAATGCCCTTAAACCACCCTTTGCTTTTAATTAGTACAATACATTCCAGTGTTAGTATATGTATAGTGTATCAGTGTGTTTAGTCTCCCTTCCATTAAACCCACTTCTACAAAATGCCAATAGTGTCCAACGTATCTTTACAGTCATTCAAAAAGAGTCCTTACTAAAACTTTCCTTACTAAATCTCTGGTAGAGTGAATAGGTTATCTTGGCCTCAGGGCTGGCTAGTTCTACGTCCATCTGAATAACACTCAACACCTGTCATCTTAACCTCATATCCCAGCTAAACACCTGATCTCCACGCACTAAAACACAACAGTCCCTGCATACATGTTTTGATGGATGATTATGGGTAGCCTTTGGCTACCAGAGCGGTGCTACACCTGGTTGGCATTCCCCAAGGTTCGGTTTAGGTCCATTTTGATGTACAAGAGACGTGACAGTGTTTCATTTTGCCTAGAAGGACTTTGAAGTCTTATTCGTATTCTATGATAATTTGAGTGTGATAAGACTATCAAAAACATTGTCTGGGCGGATTAGGTTTTTCAAAGCCGAGGCAACCTTAAGACTACCAAAAAGAGAGACAGACTTTTCAAAACGTTCTCTAAATCGATAAACACATTTTTATTAAATAACCCTCCCTCCTTAGCTTGTCTCAAAGGGGTGTGAACAGACATTCAGCTAACCGCAAAAGCTTTATTAAAAGTAGTTCCTTGATTAAGACTGGATATCTAGTGCATACCAAACTGACTGTTGCGGGTCTAGTGGATTCTTTTTTTAAATCAGTTTCTGGGGATGTATTGTATCGTGTGGTAGGAGTGTGGTACCAAGACTAGTGCGAGGTGGTCAAGTCACTGATCCTTCCCAGGAGAAAGCAGAGAGGAGCAGAAGATCTGCAAGATTACTAGAAATCTGAAATATTGGATTATTCGAAATGTCAAACAATATTTCACAGATGAACACATGGTACTAATTCTGACATTGTCTGGACTTTAGGAGAATGGGCGGCTCATTCAGAACTGATAAGACCATCCACCACTGAAGCAAAGGATGATGTGCACAATGACAAACACACTGTCTCCCTCTATCTTCACCTCACCTATTATCAGTAACCTATAATATAAATATGCAAATCCATTGCATGGACATTACAGTCTTCACTAGGGGCAATTCATCTCCCTAAAGCTTACATTTACATGGTAGAGAAGGACCATGCATCATAGTATGTCATTTTGAAACCAAATATTAATCAATTGTTCAAGCCTGAATTGGTCCAATGGTACATGATGTACAACGAGGCTCACAGAGTTAACTCTGATGTGCATATTCAGCCGCTTTTTGGGACATAACATGATCATTCAGCTATAGCATTAAAATTCAGTAAGGTCTGAATTCTGCCCTTTTCACTTGGGGGCATAGTCAGGCTGGGAGCCTATCTGCTACAGAGATCACAAGCGGGATCCCACTCAGCCATTTAACCTTGAATGGTCGTACCCTTACAGCACCAATAGAATATATACAAAGAAATGCTAAATAGAATGCAGACATGGTAGTGTAACATGCCGTTCTTATCATCGTTATACAATTTTATGGACACCACATAATATGTACTCTAATGTTTTGTTCTTAAAAATTAAAATAACTGATCATTTTTTACAGTTGAGCAAATTAGTTCCAAATCAGCCCTGGTCTTGGGATTTTTTGCTTTTAGTGTTCCACTCCAGTAGAATGGGTTACTTCATTGATCCCTGAGGGGATATTTCAACTGCAGAGGCAACAAAACATGCAACAAATGCCATCAAGTATACAAAATAAGGCTAATAAAGACAACAACATATACAATATCCTACTGTGACCTTACACAAATGGGAAGACTCTCTCACCTCACAGTCATATTTGTATACTGTTTCTGTGCAGCTGGGCTACACTGCCGTGGCAACAGCTGGACTATGGTGTCATGCTGTGAGGGTACGAGAGGGGGGGCTGGAGTCATTGACTATGACTGACTATGAATTCTGCCCATAGCACACTGCCTGCCTGGCACACACTGGCACTTCCATTGTTCCAGGAATTATGACATGGGCAGCTGGTTGATATGATAATTGAGAGTACGTTCTTGTGTGGGTGTGGGTAACTCAACACTGCTGACGTATACCTAACCCAGTGGAATCGGACGACTCACTGACTGAAATTACAATTTAAGTGTTATGACAAAGAACATAGTATTACGCCTTTAGAACAGCCTACATTTGAAATGATTATAATTATATGAAATGATGAATTTATATTAAACATATATTCATTTGTATCAACACATCTGATTTAGATCCCGTGGTATACTACAGTTTTAGAAGGCATCCAACATTTATTCAAAAGGAAGAGGGGAATTAAAAAGAAAAAACTCAACCATCTAACTGGAGTTTATGTGGAAGTGCAATCATGGCGCCCTTCAGCAGCTGTTTTGGTGGATTCATAGTTATTCAGAGATCCCAAAGCCATGACAGGTAGCCTGTCTCTGATTCCATATTTAGTAGTTTGCACAAGTTATTCAACAGTAAGATGGATACTGAGCACATTTTCAGTTGAAGATAAGCCACACTTACAGGATCTCTCACCCTGGTAAAAATACAATTCGATTTTGCATGGCAGCATCCCAGTGCCCATTCAGTGCTCTTATTTTTCCTTCATTTTTGTTTCCCAATTATATTTACCGTTGTTTTAAAGCAAATATAAAGGGTTTTAGCACAAATAGAGAACACATCTTGTCAATAAAGCCATAGGCTGGCTCTTAGATAAGAGTGCTTCAAACTGATATTACTAATTACTCTGACCTTGAAATAAAAAAAAACTGCCAATGGCTCTGATCAACAAACATTAAAAGCCCTGCTTTTAAGAGTCTTATAAACATAAACATATTTACAGTTTTTTTTTTTTTTACTGAGTGCCGCCTTGTACATTAGCTATAGTCTCTGCATAAACGATCTATTGATTCAGTTTCACCACTAGTCAATCTCAAAATGGCTTTGACATTTCCTCATGACCTTTGAGTTTCCTTGATTGTTATCTCCTCACATCTGTCCGCTAAAGCTGTGGTACAATTGGTCTATGGTGACCTTTTTGTATCTGAAAAACCTAAACCATGACTACTAGAAAGAAGTTGACGACTATGTCATCTTACAAAGTGCTCTAACACTCAATGCCTTTTCCGATTCATCAGGTTACAAACTTGCACATGAACTAAATCAGAAAGACATATTGTGTTTGATACATTTATGATTTTGCATTAATGGTTTTATGCAAGTCCATCCTATGTGATGGAAACTGACATTAGCATTCAAGCTATCATGCTCAAATCCACAATGAAATCAACTCATCTCACACAGCTGGTTGCAAACTAAACTGTTCACACCAGCCTTGGAACAAACAGAAAATTATAGTCACTCACTGGTACAGAGAGAAATGTATCAAAACTGATAAATAAATGCATAGGGCGAGCCTGCTGGCTTAAACAATGGACCACAATGAAATGCCATTGTTTCTTTACAGGCCCTCGTTTATGTGCTGATTTGCTGTCTTAGACAGACACTGGCTTTCACTGGGTGAGGTTTGTTTCATAAAAGGCCACTGGTGTTAACATAGAGCACAAAGCTCGTATCTGGGTAAATGTCAAAGTGTACTGTACAGAAATAATTATGTTTTGTCATTGATGTATTTAAAGTCATTTGCATATGTAACAATGGGCATGTATTTCAAAATATGATATGAAAGCATTGTGTATTTATTATTTTTGGGGTTAATGACAGGTATGCCTGTAAATAACACAAAAAGAAAACAGACAGGGAAGGTTGTGGTGCATTGTTTGTAGTATACAGTACATGCAGTGCAATGATTACAGCCTGGGTGTTTAACATTTGACCTTTCACTTTGGAGTTCACTGGCTAAAGATACTGAGTGTGCTCCATGCAAGACGTATAGTAAGTATTTCAAGATACTAAGCCTAAAAATAATAAGTATAATCTATTACCGCATCCATAACAGCTACACTTCTGTAAACACAAATGTGCAAAAAATGTTTGAGAAAGTCTCCATCTAGTGGACAACAGCGGCACTGTTCGAGACGGCAGTCATACAAGCCACCCTCACTAAGCTTCCTCCCTCAAGTAAGCGAGTGTAGTTACTGAGATCAGTGCTAACAGCTTTGTTTGGTACACAGGTCAAATGTCTCAGCTAGATTGGTACTTATATATAGTAAGTTTGTACGCTGTGTGTACTAAGTTCTACTGTTAGAGAACGACTGGATTTGGGTTGGATTGAGCACAACACAACCGCAGAAGACAGGAGAAAAGGAAATTGGGCAGAAAAAAAGGAAATTATATTATGACTCCATCGATTTATGTAAGTCACTGTGGTTACACCATCTCCAAATCCCCTACAGATGGCAATTTACTTTCAACATATTACACAAAACATACATGTTGCATAAATGAAGCGATTTTTTTTTTGCCTAAGCATTGTCAAACTTGGGGTCAGAGTAGAGGGTGTTGTATGAAAATGATTTTGTGTATTGGTGTATGTTATTGTGTCTGTTAATCCTGTAAACAAGAATTTCCCACTGAGGACAAATAAAGAAATACATTTTCATTTCGGACGCTGCTTTTGGTTCAAATAAGCATAGTGGTACAAACTGGCCAAACAAATTGCACAAACTTCCTTTCCACCAGTCTTTACTGAGCTGTAGACTTTCACTTCCTCTTGTCCTCTCTTCCTCCTGTTCTACTTTTGCAAACAGCTTATTCAATTCTCAGACACTTCCCTTTCTCAGTATTCTTCTATTTCTCTTTTTGGCCTATCAAGAACACCAACGCTACAAGTGCCTTTTTATTTTCCCCATTTCTACAGTACCTAGTAGGCTACGGTATGTGACCTAGTATGAACCCAGTTGCTTGTTGTGATTCACCTACTTGTGTCTGTTTTGAAGATTACAAAGATCAGTCATAGACCTCTAATAACAAACAGTACTGCCCAGTACAGCAGGATTCAAGGTAAGAGTCTGTAGTGTTTGGGACTTAAAAACAAAAAATGGGTTCTGGTTTTCATTTGGTCATTTACTATGGATGATATTGTCATGACAATACATTGGTATCATTTTAGTTATTTACCCAATGAAATGTATTCAAATGAAATAGTACTTCTATATTTGCTTTCCAATCTCTTTTGATGTGTCTGTATTTCCTTGAGGGTTGGAACAGTCAAAATGAAGAGTTCAAATCCTCATCCAGCAACAGTGGGGACCTTAGAGCCAGTTTCTGAGGCAGGGCCCAGTGACAAGTACCCAGAGGATTCAGTACATTGGGGCTATGAAGACCTAAACAGTTCTGGTATGCTGCACATTGTATTTTGAAATCCACAACCTTGTACACCCTTGTCCACTTTTGTAAATGTGTGTTTTTGTGTACAGACTCGAGCTCTTCCTGCATGACTACCAAGGAGCTTCAGCAGTACTGGAGAGCCGAGAAGCAGAGACTGAGACCAATCAAGCTACTTTTTGAGATTCCTTTGGCACGCACTATAGATCAGACCTTATCTAAATATGTGGTAAGAACACTTTTGTACACACAAATACATTTGCCACACAAATGTAACACAAATGTTTTCCGGGATATTGCGTATAAGCTCAAAAATGTTTTAACTGGTCAGATGAATCTTTATTTTACAAATGATGAATGAATTGTCAAACATATCACCACTTACCATCTGATTAGATGAGTTCCCTATACTCACATCCTCCTTCTTAGAAAGATGCAGTGAGTTGGCCATGTATTTCCAAATTGCAACAGTAGTTGGGTTTCACTGGTCAACCTAAATTCACCGCACATTTGATCGACAGGTGTACCAGATTGTGGTGATCCGCTCAGGTAGCTACGATTCGCAACGAGTGTCTGTGGAACGTCGTTATAGCGACTTCGCTCGCTTTCACCAACAACTTCTACAGGATTTCAACGAGGAGCTCGAGGATGTCAAACTTCCTAGGAAACTTCTAACCGGAAACTTCAACCCAGACTGTATATTGGAACGTCGTCTGGCACTCCAGGACTACCTAGGCCAGCTCTATGCGATTCGCTGTGTCCGAAAGTGCCGCCAATTTCTGGATTTCTTTACGTAGCCTGAGCAGAGACGTGCATATGGGCTTCTACGCGCGGGCCAGTTTCAGCTGGCATTGGAGCTGCTACATGTGGTACTGGACCTTCAGGAAAAGTTGGCACAGTGGTATAACCCAGTCCAGCTGGTGCCTACACTGTGTGCCATTGCTGTATGCCATCGGGACCTCGACGAACAAGTGACAGCGTTCGCCATAGGTCAAAGAGCTCTGCCTGCAGTGAGGCGTTATGGGATAAAACGCTATAGAGGACCGCTTTTGGCTATGCTGGTTGATTTGGGGTATCAGCTGGGTCGACCTGTGGCACAGTTGCAGGAAGAATTGACCCAAGTCAAGGATTCCGAGAGAGGGCAGGTGTCATTCCGCTCTTTGAAAGAGGTAGTGGTGCAGGAATTCATCTAAATGAGATATGCTGTGCTTGCGCTTGCCATAATGATCGCATCAAGCTTCAATTTGGTCTCTTCACTCTCAAATGACTGTCTAATCCAGGGGTGTCGAGCTCCGGTCCTCGAGGGCCGCTGTCCTGCATGTTTTAGATGTTTCCCTGATCCAGCTCACCTGATTCAAATGAATGGTCGTTATAACAACCCTTTTAATTGAATCAGGTGTGTTGGAGCAGGGAAACATCTAAAACATGCAGGACAGCGGCCCTCGAGGACCGGAGTTCGACACCCCTGGTCTAATCCATGGCCTTCATAACAGTTACAATGAGGTTATTTTCCATTTTTTCATTTAAGGCTTTGAGTGGTTTCAACAGTTTGGAATTACAGTAGTTTTAATAAAAATGTCTAAAGATGTTTTGGTATTTTTACAATTGTATCTACTGTGTCCACTGTGTCAATTGTTTGTTGCAGCAGGTCTGAAATATGAAATGCAATAACTGAAAGCATAAAATATTGTTTATTTATAAGACTCTTCTGACTCCCAAACATGACATTTGGAAATGTATAAGACTAGGAAATGTGATCTTCAGTAAAAAAAAAAAAAAGAAAAAAAAAAGAAAAAGGAATGGATCATGATACAGGTGCAGGTGTGCAGAATGTGTTCATGGTACATCATTAACAGAAAGATAAAATACAAATGAACAAGTTTGGAATGTGGAATAAAGTTAAAAGGTGGTGCAGATTAAATAGTATTGGACATGAATATAGTGTGGACATGTGACACTCTTGCTGGCTGAGTATTGTACCTCGGGCAGATACATACTGAACAGAGTGCTGTGAAGGTGCAACAACCCTTGCAAACCAGCTCACAGACTTGGTCCCACAGAAGTGAAGTTTCAAAAGTAATTTCGTAGGAGCAGTTGGTGGCTTTTTTACCTTCCCAAACCAGCCTGCAGTTCTCAGAGTTTGCCAGCGGCTCTTCCAATGATTTCAAAGCCAAAAGCAATAGGGGGAATGATGTCTTATTTGGCATCGCACACACACACACCCACACACACACACACACACCCACAAACGTCCTCAGGGTTCAGTACCCTTTCCTCCCTCTCCGCTCTTGATAATGCCATACTCTATGGCCTTGTCCAGGCACTGCTGGGCTGCCCTGGAGATGGACTCGTGCTCGGCAGCGCCCCCTTTGGCCAGGACAGAGAGGATCTCCAGCACCTCGCTCTCCATCAGGCTCTCGGCGAGGCTCCGCTGTGCCTCCATCAGGTTCATCACGACCACCGCGCCCCTGTGACACAGGTCCTTATTGTCGCTAAGCAACAGGGCCTGTATGATCTCCAACCAGTGAGTGGTCTATGAAACAATGACCGGAAACAGAGAAAGAAGACAATATATAACTACCAAAAAGGAAAAAGACAGCCCTAAAACTGTCGCCATCACTGGCATCTGATTTGAACGTTCGACTCCAGTGTTGACATCCTCCGTACATACGCGGTTAATGGTTAAGCGAGCGGGTGTTTAATGGAGTCAGGTTGAGGGTGGAAGTCAGGTGGCTGAGCGGTTAGGGAATCGGGCTAGTAATCTGAAGGTTGCCAGTTCAATTCCCGGCCGTGCCAAATGACGTTGTGTCCTTGGGCAAGACACTTCACCCTACTTGCCTCAGGGGAAATGTCCCTGTACTTACTGTAAGTCGCTCTGGATAAGCGCGTCTGCTAAATGTAAATGTAAGCTCACCGTCCCGGGAATGCGAGCACACAGCTCAGGTTGCTCAGAGGTCAGCATGGCCAGGGTCCCTGAAGCTGCTCTTCTCAGCCTCTCGTCATCCTCCCCACTGTAGAGCACCAGCATCTTCAGACGGTCGTTCCCTTCAGCCAGGTACAGCTTCTGCACCTGCACAGGGGCCGCCCGACGACGCACGGTCAACCAGGGAACGGGACTCGCGCTTTGCATTTCTGCCTTACGCATCTCCCAAACGCTCGGATGTGATATGATAGGTGTGAACATAATCCCTTCCTTATCACACAGCTTTTGCTAATCATGTCATTTTGGATCGGTTCTTTTCCAAGGAAGGGAGGGATTCAAACGAAATGTTTTTAGACGTACACAAGGGGTGCAGTTTTTCCTCTACGCCCCGTTTTCACAGTTCTATTACATGTGATGGAACAATGTGAAAACGTGTCTCACCTCAGTACTCAGAACCAGGTTGCACATGCATTCTGTAGCCGCGGCACGCACCAGGTCGTGCTCCTCAAACATGTATCCCTCCACCTTGGACACAGCCTTCTCCTTGATGATCTTCTGTCTGGTAACCAATGTAAAGTAGTACTCTTTTTTTTTTACTTTATCGCTCAGCATTATTACAGATTCTTAAAAACAGCTGCCGTAAAAAAAAAAAAACACTAAATTATTGTCGAAGTGAAAAGCGAACAAGTTAAAAACCTAAAGTACATTATCATTCAGGAGCCTGCACACATAGAGGAATGTGGTTTTGTCGTAAGAACAGAGACTGTTCTTCGGGCTGACCTGAGTCTCTCACTGATGCCTGCCAGGTTGGTGAGGGCCATTAGAGCCTCAAAGTTCTGCAGCAGAGTGCATTCCAGACAGAGCAGGCTGACAAGCGGACGCACCACCTCATAGATCTGGCGGCGCGGCGGCGGAACAGAAGGGGAAGTTCAGGGTTACAGAGACAAAGCTTCCCATAAGGTGTTGTTAGTTACACAAAGACATGTCTCCGGCAAACAGCTTTCAATTAACCACCCTTCCATACCTTTTGTGGTTTTAGTAAAGAAATCAAAGAAGTGTAAAGATTTACAAAAAGAAGGTGAAAAGGTTTCACAGAGGAGGAAGAAGATGAGGAGGAGGGGGGTCATAGCTCACCCTCTCCCCAGGGAAGGCGATCTCGGGGTTGGATGTGATGGTGATCTTGGCCAGGGCCTGGGCAGCCTTGGTCCTTCCCACCTCTGTGCTCTCTGACACCAGGGGAAGCAGCGCCTGGGGAGGGGAAGGGAAGGCGAACCGAGTCACATGCTGGAGGATGACAATACAGTATTTGAAACCATATACTTTTGCTTGAGTCTAGTGTAGCATATTGGTTCCAGGCAAAATCAACCAAGCACAGGTCTGAATAGTGGTGTACAGTGAGTGAGAATCCCCACCTTTCCTCCACCCTGCGCCACCACGGTGCCCCTGTCCTCCTGCCTCTCAACCACAGCCAGGAACACCCTGCCGCAGACAGACGTGGGAGTGAGGGACCAGACCTTTCACGGCGACGTACAGTGAAAAGTGCCCACTCGTGGATTTCCTACCTGGCGATGCACTCCCTGCAGCTCTCGGTGAGGGCAGGGCTCTCGTGTTTGACCATGCACACCAGAGCGGACACCACGCCTGCCTCCAGCAGCTTGGACAGACGCTTCTCCACGAACGAGGGGCTGTCCTGGGACACAGAGACGCTAGCCAGGGTCAGCAGAGCAATACCAGGATGTACAAAAAAAAGAAAAAAAGACCAAGAAATGCTAAACGGTGTGAGCGGATCACTGCAGGGAGCCAGTAGTTACTGTGCTGTACCTTGGGGTGTTCTTCAGGTACATGCTGCTTGGCATACTTGGCCAGCTCCACCATTTGAGCATCTGGTTTCTCCACATCATAGCTGTTGGTGCAGTTCACCAGAGTGGAGCCCACTGCAAACAGCACCGTCTTGTCCTCAGACTGCAAGGAGAGGCAATTCTCAGTCAACGTCTGAGCACTGAAAATCCAAACATGAGCAAAGTCTTCCAGTACATTTGACGTACAAATGAGTTTGAGAGACTTCAAACCAAAGGGCTCAGGTCATAAAACCGAAAATGTGCAGAACCTTGGCAAGCTGAAACATGGCCTGGAGGGCATTCTTGTCTTCCACTAGGTCTTCTTTCACGTCAGCGTCAAAGGTGAGGTACGCCAGGCCCTCAATGGCCCACCGTCGAGAGGTTGGGGGCAAAGACTCATTACAGAGCCACCTGTGACGGCAAGGAACATGTTTAAGCTGCATATTTGGAGCAGGGATGTGAGCCCTATGACAACATAGACGTTGCGTGACATACTTCCTGCACTGTTTGGCAAGTTTCAGCGTTGAGCCTTCCGCAAACTGCTTCATGCTGAAATCTGTACCCCCTGCTGACCCCAGCTTACACAAGCCCTGTCCGACAAAAAAACATCCACGCTCAGTCCACAAACACAAAAGCATCCACACACAGTCCACATAATACAGTAGTGCGTCCTTAAGCAAACACGCATGTGACAACAATGGAAACTTGCTAAAGCACTCACCACAAGAGCCCTCACGCGTATCCGGTCATTCTCACTTTTCTTGTAAAGGTCTTTGAGCAGGGCCACCCCATTGGCTGTGATGAAGGAGGCCCTCTTTGCCTTGCCCGCAGCGTGGATCAGAGCCTCTACGGCCACCTGCTGGTGACCGACATCCTCGGAGGCACACAGAGCGATGACGGCGTCCATCATGCCTGACATCTCCAGGGTCCTGTTGCCCACATCGCTGGGTCCTTGCAGCAGCACTGATACAGTCTGAATGGCTCGCAGCTTGCTCTCCAGCCCGGGGCGGCTGAAGTGCTGCCTGCGTGGAAAAGCAACAACATACAAAGAATATACTAAGAAGAGTACTTGCTAAGTGTACATATGCGGATATGGCCTTGACAGTACTCATTATCGACAGCCATTTGCTTTTCATGTTTTTCATGTCTGGCAATGTATCCCTGTCCAGGAAAACCACTACATCTGACAAAAACCTTGGGCACAAAGACTTACTCGACATATTCCTCGCACAGTTTGTTAAAGTTCTCCCGCTCAGCGTCACTTTTGAGGTCCTCATACAGCTTGCTAAGCAGCACAGAGCAGCTCATGTGTGTGTTGTCTGTGAGGGGGGGTCCATCAGAGATGTCAGGAACAGTCCCCGCCACCTCCAGAATCTTCTTTAGCCCTGCAGAGGGACGCCACAGATACCATTCAGAGTATAAACAACAGACTATACACAAGTAGCCATGTCTAATACCAGGTAAATGGATGGCTTGACGGATACACGTATTAATCTGACAAGACCGGAACAAGAATCATCAATATCATGTATATGTCACAAAGGGAAATTTGTGTTTGAACTGAAGACCGTCGAATGTAAGAGCATACAGATTGAGGAGGAACTCTTACCCTGGTCTATGACCCACAGCGTGAGGGTGTTGTCAGGGTTCCGTTGGGACTTGCGAGGCACCTGTTTGACCAGCAGGTTGAGGGCACTGTCCCGGCCTGGCCCTGACACGCTGGAGGCTGGCATCATGTCCACCAGGTGGCGAATCATGGAGCGCAGCTCTCGAGATGGCTCTACATCACATGCATACAATTATAAACATGTCCTTTGTTGTTGTTTAAAGCTACACCGGGTAATATTATAAATACATTCAAATGTGAGGAACGGCAACCCCAGTTTTTGTCTGAAGTTAAGCTCTTTCATCCAGCTTGAGTCTGATTGACATTTTCACAAAATAAGCCAAGGATGAAAGCCTGCCTCGCGGATGACAATTGGCTGGAACACGAGCTGAAAGATAATTGTCTGGAAAGTAGCAGACTGTACACCACTGGCACAGACCTCTATGTGTTGCTTAACAACTCTCAGTGGGCCTCATTTATTTTTATGAAAATAAAAATACCAATTATTTCTTTACAAGAGACCTTTATCCCAAGCATTTCTGATAGACATTTCTCTAGATTAAACCTTTAAGAAGTCACTAAACTTACAACCGTCTTGGCATTCGGTACATTTGTTTTGAGAACCTCTCACTTACCCTTTTGCCCACATTCAACTACAAATGAAACATAGAAAGCCACCTGGATTATTATGATCTCACCTGGAAGCATGGCCTCGTCTTTCCCTCTAATCTCCCTCATCATGCCTTCCGTTAGGGCCTCAAACATGACCTGCAGCAGGTGGCAGGCAGCCAGGGACACAGTGGATGCCCCTGAGCCCATGACATCACACAACTGCTCCATCCCCAACTCATTCACTATGGCCATGGTCTGGGGAGAGACAGACGTCAAATACGATGCGTTATTACGTGGAAAGGCAAGAATACAGAAGCAGCTGGCGCTCGGATAAATGGCAAGAGCAGCATCTAGTGAGGGGCGGACGAGAGATGATTTGTTTGAATGACCTTACAATGAAACATGTACTCCTTATCATCTTTGGTCGAACTCGATCAAGTCAAGTCAGATCGAGTCATTTGATTCAGAGGAAGGCAGGACCCGGAGACTAGGACAGGACCAGGTACTCACTCTAGACTGGTGTCCTGTGCATAAGCCAACCATGGTCCTCAGAGAAGACAGGACCAGTTCCTCCTGCTTTGAGCCCAGCAGCCTCTGGATCAGCTTCACCCCGTCGTTACGGAAGATCTGCTCAGCTCCCGCCTCCTCTCGCGACAACACCACCAGGTTCTGAGCAGCCTGAAGCAGACGAATGGAGAACATCCCACAATCACGGTTGTGTTCCCGCAAGGCCTGACAGATGACCCCCCCCCCATGGTTGGTTCCATACCTTCTGCTTGTCTGAGGCTTTCGCTGAGGCATCGAGAAGAAGAGAGAACATCTGCTGTACACGGGAGTCTGTGGAGTTCATCTGTATGGACTACAAAGCGTGAGAACAAAGGTCAGAATGTGAAATAAGGACAACAAGTTATCCTTTCGTGGAGGCATTTCCCTTGCACCAGATGGCAACATCACCTTCTGCTGGATCTGTGCTCCCATCTGCCTCAGCAGCTCCTGGAAGGCCTTGTTCTTGGGCTCCAGTTGAGCACATCTTTGAGCATCCATGAATGCTTGGTCAAGGCGCCCCAGTTTCTGGAGTGCTTGAGCTCTTCTGAACAGTGCTTTCACATCACCTGGGTCAGCATTAAGAGCTGATAAGGGGATGAAAGTGTGAGAAAGTAACAGATTAGCATTCCTGACATTTTTTCTATTTATACTGCCATCAAGTTCATTCACTGTTTTTCACACCTTTAGATGCGTCAGATTCTGCTTTGGTGTAGTCCTCTAATTTGAGGTAGCAGGCTGAGCGGTTGCGGTGCAGAACAGCATTCTCTGTTTGGCTGTCGCTCAGCTTGAGCGCCTTGGAGTAACAGCACAGAGCCCCCTGCATGTCCCCTGCCTTAAAAAGGGCGTTCCCCTCTTCCTTTAGGGCAGCGGGGTCCTGAGTAAATAAGGTGCAAAAAAAGAGGGCTCGCTTTGATTCACAAACGTCATAGCAGCAATGTAAACGAAGCATACAATATTGAGGGCAAAATGTATGTTACAGTAGGATTATTGATTTGGTCTTGGGAATTGTGTAGACAGCTCGTTGTCAATCTAATCATCATTGCTAACGTAGGCTAAGTTGTTTAAGCAGGGTTTCCACTCAATTAGCTTACCTTATCTTTTCCGTTTAAACTCATGCTCACTCCAACAGATACACCCTGATAATATTGTATGGCCAATCTGTAAATTAAATTGAAATGTTCCACGATTAATGCTTCAATTCAATCAGACTGAACTCCAAAGTTCAGCAACATTTCAGTTGCCAGTTCGATACTCTTCCTGGTGTTGGGAACACGATGATGACGTGTCAGGAGCAGCCCCGCCTTCAACACGCGCTTTATTACCGTAAAAGGCAGAGAGCAGCTCATGTTTCGGGATTGGAGAATGGAGATGGAGTTGAGCGGTTGACCCCTAATCTGCTCCGTACTTTATTTGGTTACACTCGAATTACCATAAACCCGCACGAAAATATCTTCTTATTGTGTATAAATATACATTTTTAACTATTCTAGAATTTACCGTACACCAATGTTTTACATTAGTTGGTGGCAAGTACCACAATTATTTATTGTAGATAAGGACAAAACTAATCATCGATTAAACAGATGAATGGGCGGATTAAGAATTATATCAGGAAATCCCCTATTTTGCCATTGTGCATCAGTTTTATGCATATATTAGGTTGCATTTTATCACAGTTATAATGCTAGAAAACAGAGTTTGGCATGGAAATGTCTGCAGCACCCCAGGGACATTATCCTTGTTTAATGGGATAGCCACACACTGCCCCATTGTTTTGTGTCTTCTGTTGCCTTAGAGACAAGGGAGTTCCCTCGGGATTTTGTGCTCACGTAGGCTTACTGACGCTCTTCTATCGCCATGGTAGCGCTCTGTCTTCTTGTGGGAGTGGTGGGGAAAGAGGATCCCAGAGATCCACTGGGGGCAGGTGAAGTAGTTCTTTAGAACTGATATCACAGTGAGACCTCTTGCTCGACAGAACCACAGGAAGTCCATTAGCAACAGAACCAGCACCAAGCACCCATAGAGCATGATCACCATCTTCAAAATAGGCCTTTTGCTGGAGAATAAAACAAATAGTTGTCATCATTATTTTTCCATTCCCCAAAATTATGAGTTGCATACATGGTTTAATAAAAAGTATACTTCCCCATGTCAAATGTTTATGTATCAAAAGGATGGTAATACACAACAGTCACTAAAGTCTGAGTCACTAAAGAAAACAAAAGTGAGCATGGACTGTAAGCATAAGCAATCAAAATACAAGCCTCAAAATGATATAAAAACTGAAATGACAGAATACCACACACACAATACCATCTGTCTCTAAATTCTCCCAGACAGCTTGTTCATGCATAATACACATTTCTGCTCTGCTCTCATCTTCACAAAACATATGATTATGAGGCATGTGACTGATGTCAACAAAACTAAGTAACCTTGTTTCCTCTCTGTCACTGACCTGTCGAGAAGGTGTTTTAGACTTCCTCTGGTGTCCGTCTGGCTGAAGTTCATGCTGTTCTGATACAGTGTTAGTGTACAGCACTGCTTGAGCCCCTGTCCCAGCCAGCAGCAGTAAGACTGGGCAGGGGGCTCTGACAGGCGGGGGCAGTAGAACCCAGAGTGATGAGCACCCCAGCGGTCAAAGTATCCTTCACACAGCATATCTACACAATCCAAACTCTCACATTATCACCATGACTGTTTGAATCTGTCCTTATAACATATTAAATAAAGTAATCCTTAGAACAGACTATCTTACCATGTGTTGTTGAAAGCCTTTGATGCGTTTGTGCTCTCAGAGGCTCTGACTCATTTGGCAAGACTGTGGAGCAGGGAACTTATTAGGTCGTCCAGGGGCAATGCTTCCCTTGAGATATTGCTTTCATAATTTTCCAAATGCAAATTCTTACTTAGTCTTTTATTAACTAGGCTCAGTATTGAAATGTGATATCCTCAAGGTACAATTCAGCTTTTAATACTTTTTCTTATATATATATTTTATCATCCGAAAAGGGTATTTATTTAGGGCGCATATGTTGGAGTGTATTTTCTGAGCAAGCACAGGGGTCGCTGGTATCTGTATTTTTTTTATATACCAATCATCGACCAGTGCGCTATTAACCACTCTTGCTAGACTCAGAACTGACGCTCCTTGGCCATAGGCTATTAAAGAGCTGTACTAGACCAGACTCTTCTCAGAGATCCATGGTTGCTGTTGTGCGCAAATTGGTCACGCTATCTACAAACAAGACATATCTATAGCTGCCTACCCTACAGCTAATGCTGTGTCTGAGCGATGTTCGGGGGATAAGGATAAAACGAGCAAGCCAGCACTACCGTGACAACCTCAACGCACGGTCGACAGGCTGTATGTTTCTAGCTAACGGTAGGTTGCACCACTTGGCTAGCAAGCTGTAAATATAATTTGTGGACTACTTTGTTCGACATAGACTGGTATCGTTATGCTACTATACTTGCTAACCAGCTAGCCCGAATGCACAGTCAGATGCGATGTACACACTGCTGGGCTACAGAGAAGCAAATCCTGACATTGGATCTAGTTAGATGATTATTGCTAGCTATAGTAGCTACTTTAGCTGCGGAGCTAGCTAATGTCAACGTTGGGTATACCGTAGGCACAGCTGGTTTGGTAGCTACCAGGGTGGTACTGTCGCTACAGTTACTCATTTTGCACTTTATTGGATTAAGTTAGATAGATTGCCTTGAATGGCACCTAGTGGAGGACTTGCATATCTATGGAATGGAGGTGTGCTAGGTACTGTACTCGTAGCACCCATTAGGAACTGAAAATTGTCGGATGCCGGATACTGTAATCTAGCTAGCTCTGTAGTTATACAACACAACACATAACATTAGCACGTTAATTTTGAATTAGCGAGCCTGACTATAATTCCTCTTTTACATTAGATCACATACATGGTTAATTGCCTTTGTCCCCCTCGTCCTCTTACAGGTAGCTGAATATCGATTAACAAATCGGACTGCTGATTCCATTAATTGGGTTTGACACTTGGAGGAGAGTGTTCTCCGAATGAGAATGTCTAAAGCTAGTGTGTGAAAGTATTTTAACTGGACACCCAATCGGATCTGGCGGTTATATTGGACTGTTTTGTTGACCTCACAGTTGGAACGATACTTGGGATATTTCTTATAGAAAATGACAAGCGTATAGCTTTAAAGAGAAACGCTTTGTAATTGTTATTCTGGCAGTGCAAACTCTGCCAAAGCTTCAGCCCAGCTTTAAATGCTAACAAGCAAGGTTGAGTCATCATTAAGCACAGATGGCCTAACAAATCATTTTTTCTCACTACATCTGAACTGGGAAGTATTTAGTTCGTTTTTCAGCCAGACGAGGTGTTGGGTTTATCACCCGGAATCCTTATGGGAAGGCTAAGTCGCTGACAGCTTGTGAATTGATAGGATTAAGATCATACTGGCTTTACTCGCAAACGGAAGGAGGAACACCTGTCTTACTTAGTCCTCTGAAATCCAAGTCACTGGGCTCAGCGTGGTTGTTATGCTTCTTGCCTTTACTTATCAACGCCGTCCAGCCTCTTTACTCTCCCACTCACAGCCTCTTACTTATACCATTGCTTTTTATTGTCAGCCAGTTGTGCTTTTCATCAAGTTAATGGAGTTTTTTTTTTTTTTTTTGCTTCATTAAAAGAAAATATCCATTGACTGTCTAAAGCATGCTCTCTAATGTAACACATGAGTACTAGAGTAACCATTTGCTTAGTTGCATCGTAACTGAGTTAATGGTCACATTTATTTCATCCATATTTCTAGATCCCTTTGAGCTAAGCAGAATAGGCTAGATTAAAAGCAGCTGCTCCTAGCCAAGTCAGTCTCTCATCTAGCTCCTTTCGTGGCAATGCTGTGGCTGTGTTGTAACTGTTATGGCTTTGCAATGGCAGCCAACTGAGTAAAAAGGGACAGGGGCTTTGCTGGAGGATTAGACACAGCTCTGGGAGTTGGACTGGACCAAAGGAGCACACACCATCTCACACAGACGCATACCATGCTGCAGGGACAGTAGGCTCCCTGTTTCACTGCCTGCTGTTTGGAGTTTTTTTTTTTTTTTTTTTTTCCTGCAATCGCAAAGGTTTGGATGGTTGAGCACAAGGGCCACTTTGAAGGAGCCCGGCGGCGGCTGTGGTTTGGCCGAAGTTGACAGACTGCTTGCCAGCTACTGCTGATTTAGAACCCTCTGTCCCCTGCCACCTCCTACTCCAGCCCCTCTGCTGCCCTCTCTGTGCAGTGTGCGGGTGGCAAATAACCTGCACCGACGCAGCCTTGGCCTGTCACTTTCAGGCAATTTTGCACTTTTAAGGACTACTCTCCCCCTCGTGTTCTTCTTAAGGACCGGTTCCTGTCGTCTTCTGGAAGGAACATCCCCTAGTTGAGGTTGTGATCCTCAAAACAAGGGTTTACTACAGGCTAAAGGATGAAGCTGAAGAAACAGGTGACCGTGTGCGGCGGGGCTATATTCTGTGTGGCTGTCTTCTCGCTCTACCTGATGCTGGACAGAGTCCAGCATGACCCTGCAAGAAGACAAAATGGCGGGAACTTCCCACGGGTAAGTGTAATTGTGTTGATATACAGTGCCCTCCAAAAGTATTGGAACAGTGAGGCGAATTCCTTTATTTTTGCTCTAGACTGAAAACATTTGGGCTTGACATCAAATAATGAACGTGAGACCAGAGATCAACGTTTCAGCTTTTATTTCCAGGTATTTACATCAGGATCTGATGCACAACTAAGAAAATATCACATTTTGTTTGAATCCACCCATTTGTCATGTGATCAAAAGTATTGGAACAGATATACTTAAAACATATTTAAGTGAATAAGACTTAATATTTAGTTGCAAATCCTTTGCTTTCAATAACTGCAGCAAGTCTGTGACCCATTGACGTCACCAAACTTTTGCATTCTTCCTTTTTGATGCTTTCCCAGGCTTTCACTGCAGCCTCTTTCAGTTGTTGTTTGTTTTGTGGGGTTCCTCCCTTCAGTCTCCTCTTAAGCAGGTAAAATGCATGCTTTATAGGGTTTAAGTCTGGAGATTGACTTGGCCAGTCTAATACCTTCCATTTCTTGCCCCTGATGAACTCCTTTGTTGTTTTGGCAGTGTGTTTTGGGTCGTTATCTTGCTGCATGATGAAGGCTCTGCCAATCAGTTTGGTTGCATCTTTCCTTAAATTGGCAGACAAAATGTTTCTGTAGACTTCCGAGTTCATTTTGCTGCTGCCATCATGTGTTACATCCTCAATGAAGATTAATGAGCCCGTCCCAGAAGAAGCCATGCAAGCCCAAGCCATGACATTACCTCCACCGTGTTTCACAGATGAGCTTGTGTGTTTGGGATCATGAGCAGTTCCTTTCTTTCTCCAAACTTTAGCCTTTCCATCACTTTGGTAAAAGTTAATCTTTGTCTCATCAGTCCATAAAACTTTGTCCCAGAATTTGAGGTTCATCTCTGTACTTTTTGGCAAATTCCAGCCTGGCCTTCCTATTCTTCTTGCTAATGAGTGGTTTGCATCTTCTGGTGTAGCCCTTGTACTTTTGTTCATGAAGTCTTCTGCGAACAGTAGATAGTGATACCTTCACTCCTGCCATCTGGAGGTTGTTGCTGATCTCACTAACAGTTGTTTTAGGGTCTTTCTTTACAGCTCTTACAATGTTTCTGTCATCAACTGCTGATGTTTTCCTTGGTCTACCTGTTCGACGTCTGTTACTTAGTACACCAGTAGTTTTCTTCTTCTTCAGGACATTCCAAATGGTTGTACTGGCTATGGCCAATGTTTCTGCAATGGCTCTGATTGATTTTCCATCTTCTCTAAGACTCACAATTGCTTGTTTTTCACCCAAAGACAGCGCTCTGGTTTTCATGTTGTTTTCACCTCTGAATACAGTCTGCATAGACAAAACCTATCTTACCCAATCTGAACCTGAGTGTAGACATTCAGTGGTATTTATTGATTGAATAATGTATGTAATAGGACACACCTGGGCAACAAAACACACCTGTCAGTCACATGTTCCAATACTTTTGCTCACGTGACAAATGGGTGGGTTCGAACAAAAAGGTGATATTTTCTAATTTGTGCATCAGATCCTGATGTAAATACCTGGAAATAAAAGCTGAAACGTTGATCTCTGGTTTCACATTCATCGTTTGATGTCAAGCCCAAATGTTTTCAGTCTACAGCAAAAATAAAGGAATTGGCCTCACTGTTCCAATACTTTTGGAGGGCACTGTAGGTGTGCCACACGTAGTCCTTGTCTGTAGGCTAATTAAAAACTTCGGCAACATCATATTGTGGGATGTACCGTGACAAGCAGAAGGCACAAAGTTTTAGACGCAAGTTTTGCAAGCTCTTTTTCTTTGATTTTGAGTTAGGCTTACATCAAAGAGCTCATTAACACACACACACAATTCTCTCGGGTCTAATTGTTGAGATACTCATTTATTAATTTATTTAATACAGACTAATGTGTTGGAGCTATATCCATAATTTATTTTACATGTTAACCTGAGAGGCTCTCAGTTTCTCCTTTTGTAAACAGCCATTGTGGAAGGCACTCTGGCAAGCCCTGCGGAAGCTGTTTTGAGCAGCCTTGCTTTGACTATGAAATGCCATATTAACAAACCAACCTTTTGGGATTCTGGGCTGTGACTGTCATGTTGTGTTTCGTTTTTTTTGGTCACAAATATTCCGTCAGTTTCACTGGCTGAATAGGAATGAGAATAGGTGGGGTGTTTACAGCTCAGCGATAGAGCATTTGACTGAAGGAGTGGTTCGATTTCCCCTTCCATTCCATTCCATGGTGTATTATCTGTTTGTCATGCGTCTCCTCCTGCCCCCCCCCCCCCCCCCCCCCCCCCCCCCCCCCAGAGCCAGATCTCAGTTCTGCAGAACCGCATAGAGCAGCTGGAGCAGCTCCTGGAGGAGAACCATCAGATCATCAGCCACATCAAGGACTCTGTGCTGGAGCTCACGGACACGGGGGCCGTGTCTCCCAGCGGCCAGCTGCCCTTCCGCAGCGCCAACGGCTCCTGGATCCTGCCGTTCGATGGACGCCCCACCTTCCTGTCCGTCAAGCCCCAGGACTGCCAGTTTGCCGTGGGCAGCCGAAGGCAAACAGACCTGCAGGTGAGCTGCGCTGTTGGGAGGACGTTGTGGTATTAGTTCAAACAACCTCGTGCTGAGATTAGAACCAATCTTGACATCACAGGCCACTGCCACTGTTTTTGTTTGTACCCTTTTCACAACTTAAGCTTTGTATACCAATGACGGTAGTTGGCAAGGAAGAATACTTCATTCGTGTTGATGAATTGTCCCTGCCATACACTTCATATACTTGAGTATATTTTATTGTGTTTGATTCCTACAGATGCTGGACGTGTATTCCCTGCTGAAGTTTGACAACCTGGATGGGGGAGTGTGGAAGCAGGGCTTTGAGATCACCTATGAGCCTGGGGAATGGGACAATGAGCCTCTACAAGTGTTTGTCGTCCCCCACTCCCATAACGACCCAGGTGAGCCTGCTCCTCCAGCTCTGTTTCTGTCCCTCGACCCTAGGAGGCTGCGCTTTGAACAGGCTGTTACCCAGCCTGCCACCAACACAGCTGAGCCACTGTGGGTTAGATAGTTACGGTTAGCTTGCTATATCTGGGTCACTGAGGGTTAGCTAGTTACGGTTAGCTTGCTATATCTGAGTCACTGTGGGTTAGCTAGTTATGGTTAGCTTGCTATAGCTGAGTCACTGAGGATTAGCTAGTGCTGCTGTGGATGTTGTGATTCTACTCAAGACCAAGGTGAGAGCCCAGTTAGTATCATGCTAAAAGTATTCCCAGGCTAAGTGGCGACTCTTCCAATGGTGTTCTACCAGAACAAGCTGTTTTAATGAGAAGGAACTGGGCCTACTGCCATTAGGCTTTTTCAGGAGCCGAGACATTAAGCATTGGTCCATTTAAATAGCTGTCAATTTGGGTGTTATTTTGACACAATGACCAATGAGGTGTGTAGTCAATGCTATTTTTACCTGAGAATGGCCGGTTTGACATTCTGTGTGATTAAATTTAGCTGGAGAATGACATTTTCCATTAGATGTATTCCCAGCCAGACAGGCAGCTGACCTAACTGTTATTGACTTGCGGACGGTTGCAGAAAAAAAAGCCAAATTTGTATTCCCAAGAACAGGAATGATTATCAGCTTCTGTGTTTACTAGCAGAGTTGCAGGAGGCCTACAAATGAATTGCACTTAGTGCACTTTGACGATGCATGTGGCACTGATGTTCCACATAGAGGACAGGTGAGGTCTGTTTACTGGTAATGCACTCTATTTCCCAAAGGCATGCTCAGGCTTTTAGAGTTGAATTGGACTGCAGGTAAAGCTAAGTGGGTCAACCAGGACTACTGACACAGGGTCAGAGCCAGACCTGCAGTGAACCGCGCATCTATCTATTCTCTTTTTTTGCCCCGGTTACTCGGTGTAATTGGCCCAGACTGTGGTTTCATATATTCAACAAGATCCTTCTATTATGAATTGGATGATACTTCATCACTACACCCTGGAGTGAGTACACCGTAAGACACAGTGTTCTTTTTTAACAAATCTATATGAGAAGACGGCTCTGCTTTCTGAGATGCATGGTCAGCCAACTAGCGCCTTTGTCCTCTCAAGCTCTTGTACAGTACCAGCTATGTTTAAATAAAATATGCTGGGGGGTTATTTTAGATAGCTGAACTCTGCTTTATACTCTGTATGACTCAATACCAGTACCTGTGCTCAGTTTGGAAGCTCTATTGTAGTGCTTATATTATGGTAATATACAGCATGATACAGTTCTGTGATCATCGTCATATACTGGAACACCTCCATACTATACTATGTAGATCGGGGAATAGGTCAAGCTTAGTGGAGCATTTGCCAGCAAATCAAGAGGCAGCTTCAAATCCCCCTTGTACTTTGTTTTGGATGGAAGCATCTGGGAAATGAAACAACAAATGTGTCAGGCAGTCCTAATTGTTGGAACGGTTCTCCTGACTAGGCTGGATCAAGACATTTGATAAGTACTACACAGACCAGACTCAGCACATCTTCAACAACATGCTGGTGAAGCTGGCGGAAGACCCCCGGAGGAAGTTCATCTGGACAGAGATCTCCTTCCTGTCCAAATGGTGGGACAGCGTGGACATGCACAAGCAGCAGGCCATGCACAAGTGAGTGTTGAAGCGTGTGGGCGGGTGACAGTCTGGCCCACTGGAAATGTCCCCAGATCTGAATCACTATTCATCCTTGGAATCGTTTGGGGACCCTGTAGAGACAGAGATTGTGGGAGAAATTCTTCAGTTTCACATACCAATTTACCATTGGTATGTGACGTTTTACTTACCTTACCTTATATATTATACCTTATTAATATATTTTATTAGAAGGTCATATATGATAAGATATAACATATTAATAATAATAAGGTAACATTTGGTAAGACCTCACATACTGATTTATAATGAACACATGCCAGTGATAAATCCTTTTAATTTCTCCAACACATTATTTTCTTTCTTCCTTGAGATTGCTAATGGTTTCACATGAGGCAGTGATTCCCATCTGGTGTTCAAACACTGATGTTGCTGGTCCAGGTCTGTAACATCAGTAATTCCTCCCAGGCTGCCTCTTGAGAGAAGAGCTCTTGGCAGAACAGTGCTGGCATGTGACCGTTAGTCATCCAGTTCCATTTAACATTCTACCGCAGGGAATGCTCCCTTTTAGCACGTTCTTAACCTTTCTCTCTCTCCATTTGGACAGATGTATGACTCCACTTGTTATTTAATGTCCATGTAACTGCGTAGCTCATAGAGAAACCCTATCTGTTGCTATACGTTGCAGTGCCATAGCCAAGACAGGGCAATGCACTGATCTGTTTAGCTTGCACTTTACCCTGGAGGAGAGACTGAAAGTTCTTGAAATAAGAGTGTTATCTGTTTAGTGGGGAGGTCTTTGGAGTGACCAGTGGATTTTCCACACCTAGAGGTGGAGTCCAAGCTGTACTAAAGCCTCTTGTGTTTGTCAGGCTAATCCTGGACGGCCAGCTAGAGATTGTGACTGGAGGCTGGGTGATGACCGATGAGGCCAATGCTCACTACTTTGCCATGATCGACCAGCTCATTGAAGGCCACCAGTGGCTGGAAAAGAACCTAGGTAAAATTCATGCGCTAAATATCTGCGGGTTATGGATTCAAAGGCGCAGACGTTGCCATTTATGACACAAATCCTCAGTTGATCCTCGCTAAGTCCCCCTCCTGAAAAGTGCTGCTTCATGCCGGTTTCAACCCCCTCTCCTGCCCTTGATGCTAAACAAGTGTCCTGCTCTGTGTCCTAGGTGTGACCCCTCAGTCAGGGTGGGCGGTTGACCCCTTCGGGCACAGTGCCACCATGCCCTACCTCCTGAAGAGGGCCAACTTGACCAGCATGCTCATCCAGAGGGTGCACTACTCCATCAAGAAACACTTTGCCTCGAGCCGCAGTCTGGAGTTCATGTGGAGGCAGGCGTGGGGTGAGTAGTCGGCTGCCAGCACAGCCATCTAATCCTCCCACTCTTCTTTTGTTTTGACTGAGTGCTGCCACTTTGGACGACCTTTTCAAAGTCAAAATCGAGCTTTGGAGAGGAGCAATGGCCCCTTATCCAGACAAGATATATGGTTGGGGCGTCAGGGAGAATGGTTATTCCCTATTCAAGCTCATCTTCAAACTCCTCAGGTGATGGCCTCGGTTGTAAAACAATGGACGCTGTCATGAATCACTCCCTCCTTCTCTCTCGTCTTCTCTCTCTCCTCTGCGCATTTCAGACCCTGCATCCGGCACGGATATCTTCTGCCACATGATGCCTTTCTACAGCTATGATGTGCCCCACACCTGCGGACCAGACCCCAAAATCTGCTGCCAGTTTGACTTCAAAAGACTGCCGGGGGGCAGGGTCAATTGCCCCTGGAAGGTGCCCCCCCGGGCGGTGGTGGAGGCCAATGTAGCAGAGAGGTGAGGGCAGCATCGAGAGCCTCTTCCTCGGTCTGTCAGACTGGCTGGCAGGGTGGGGGGGGGAGGAGAGTGTGGCTATGAGAGAGCCTCGGTCAGGGTGAAGTTTGTGGTTGGTGGATGGAGCCAGCTCCCATAGGGCCTGCCCTAGACAGCCACAAAGTGTAGGTGTACAGCTCTGGCCAAAAGTATTGGGAGCGACATACATTTTGTGTTTGCAAAGCTTGCTGGGCCTCGGAATAAACTGACTGTGTCGGAAATATTAATCTATCGAGCATTGCAGTCAGTCGGTGAACCAGTTAAAAAGCTTTATTGCTTGCGGCCGGCCCACAAGGAGACAACACATCACACGCCATTGTGATACCAAGTTGGTCTGCTAGCATGTTGTGCTAGCAACCTATTTAAACAGAAACTGCTCTTCACAGACATCTGCTAAAACAAAGGCATGCAAATGTCCCATGGCTCTTCCTTCATTGGCTCCCTTGCATAAATCTTGCATGCGTGTGTGCGGGCGTGTTTGAGTGTGTGCGTGTGTGCACTCTCTGACCCCTCTAAGCTTGACATTTGATTAACTCTTTTATGGCCTCTCCAGTAAGATAGTGGTCAAGCCCAGGTCCCCTTGTTTATGTAAGCCTAGCGTTACCCAGAGTTCACATTTGGGGGGTAGGCCTCTTTGCACACAAAGCTAAACACAGTATCATTCTTATACAGGATAAAGACTTACATCTTTAACTTTTCTGACAGACTGCTAACAATTTCAGTAAGTCATATTATCATCACAGGGGAAAGTGTGAACTAGTTCTAGCCAGGTGAAATCACCTCTATCATTCTGACTGGATTTTAAAAGCAGATTGACAGCTGTAAAAGAGGGGACTATTTGCGTATATTGAAAATGTTTGCCCCAAAAAGCTTAAAACATATATGAAATGTGCCTTATTGTATTCCAGTATTCTAAAGAAACCTGTGAAAACATTTTACTCAAATACTGAACCAGCAAACTTTGCAAAACACAACATTTGTCATTGCCAAAACTTATGGCCATGACTGTAGTAGAAGGAGATCCTGTGTCTCCACACCTTCATAGTCATTGACTTAACCGTCCTTTTGTGTTTGTGGGAGGGGTGGTGGTGGTGGAGGCATATACAGGAAAGTACATGTCTTTGTGAGAGAGATTGATCAGCATTCTGTTACTCGGCTCCTTTCATCCTTTGCGTTCGAAGGTCTTCTTTTGTCCTGGAATGCTTGCAGCCACACACGCGTCCACCTTTTTCTTGGATGCAAACAGTTTCTCTCTGATACAGGGCTCACCTTCTCTTGGACCAGTACCGCAAGAAGTCCAAGCTGTTCCGCAGCAAAGTGGTTCTGGTTCCGCTGGGAGATGACTTCCGCTACGACAAGGCTCTGGAGTGGGACCAGCAGTACCTCAACTACCAGAAACTCTTTGACTACATGAACTCCCATCCTGAGATGCACGTACAGGTAGGACTCCTCGGGTGGCCCTCACCCAACCCTCCTGTAACCATGCCTCCTGTAACCATGCTTCTTGTAACCATGTCTCCCGTGGAAACCCAGAGGTGAAAACCCAGGCCCATTCCAGTCTGTTTGGACTCTTCCAGGCCCAGTTTGGGACTCTGACGGACTACTTCAACGCCGTTTACAAAGCCAACAACGTGGCGCAGGGCGCCAGGCCTCCGGACTACCCGGTGCTGAGCGGAGACTTCTTTGCCTACGCGGACCGCGAGGACCACTACTGGAGCGGCTACTACACCTCCCGGCCCTTCTACAAGAACCTGGACCGAGTCCTGGAGTCCCACCTGAGGTGAGAGCAGGGCTGTGTAAATGGCTGGATGGATGGATGAATGGATGAATGGAGACGAAAGGTGTGACAGTGGAAAACACTATCACAACCTTAATGAAACACTGGAGACTCAAATGATTTCCTTTTGAGGGGAACCAATTTTTTTTTATATATGTATTCTTTGTGTGCTTCCCAGGGGGGCAGAGATCCTGTTCAGCCTGGCAGTGGCCCATGCCAGACACGTGGGCATGGAGGGGCGTTACCCCACCTCAGACTACGCCCTGCTCGCCGACGCCAGGCGCACCGTCGCCCTCTTCCAGCACCACGACGCCATTACGGGCACTGCCAAGGAGAACGTTGTCCTCGACTACGGCACCCGGTAAGGGTTTGAGCACAATAGCCAGCAAGCGACTCTAGGAAGATTAGCAAACATCGAGGTTGCTGGTGTCTTTCAAAGGTTTTAGTTGATCCAAGTGAAAAAAAAAAAAAAATAAATAATAGTATCCTGGATGTTCAATCTCTCCTGTAGGCTGCTGCGCTCTCTCATTGGACTGAAGAAAGTGATCATCAATGCCGCCCACTTCCTGGTGATGAAGAACAAGGACATCTATCGCTTCTACCAGGGAGAGCCCTTCCTGGAGACGGTGAGAGGGGGGATGAAACGTTCCATCTCCGCTCCGTGACCTCCTTAAGGTCACATTAGATCTAGCTTAATTGGGTGGAATATAAGTGTTTTTCTTTCTTCAAGTAGGTGATGAAAGAAGCTTTTAAGACTTAAAACTAGAGTATTTTCACCTGCGGGTGCAGTTGGGCTGTCCGAGCGCACTAACAGTGTGTTTGTGTGACTGTAGGATGACAGACGAGCCACTCAGGACTCTCTGCCTCAGCGGACTCTCATTGAGCTGGACCCAGCTGGACCCAGGTAACGTCCTGTCTCTCTCTGCTCCCCTCCTACACTTGCTGTCATAGTTGATTAGACAAGTAGCCTAAAAGGAATATTCAATTTCAGTCATGTAGTTAAGAGAGCCATATTCCCACACTGCTGATACTGTGAATTACAGATGGCTTAGAGCATGGGTCGACAGAACATTTGGCTGCGGGCCAATTTTTGGGGGGAGGAGGGACAGAAAATGATCAAAGACTCAACTGAGACATGTATTCATGTAAAGAGTTGATAATGCTATTAGCAAGGCCGGCCTATTCTAATAAAGTTTTGATAGACAGAGCTCGAAAAGTAGAAAACCATCATGACTCCCCGTGTTGACATGTTGGCGTTCGTAGCAACAGTGAGTGAATGGCCTACAGCTAAAGTTAAGTCACTTTGCTGCAAAACAGGGAACAGCCGCTTTGTGCCCTAATATTTGAGAGAAAATTGGATTTTTGACTGTTCTAACCCAGCTAACATTATTCTTCAGAACTGCTTTCAGCAGCAATAACTCCATCACTAGGCTCTTCGTTTTAGTGTCGCGCGCTGCTAGTATGACGCTCACCTCAGCGCCAGTTTGTCGTGGCTGCTCCAGAGAATTGAACTCATTTTGAGTTTGATGCTGTGGCAATAGTGTCTGTTGACGAGGTATTGTCTAGCGAGAGTTAGCACCGGTTGTTTCCGAGACTTTCCGGTACGCAACAAAACAATCCCGGTTTGCTTCTCTATAGGAGAGCTACCGGCCCAAATCGAGTGCAGCTTTGAATCATTTCGAAGCACATGACTAGCTTGATCCATTGCGAATTCATGACATTGAAAGGCGTGAATTATTGTGGCTCTTGACACTTTTAGGAGGACGCAGTGAAGTCGAGCGGTGAAAGTTTATGGGTTTGCTAGCTGAGTGCTTTGAGTATCTTTTTGTATTTTTTTTATTAAAAAAATGTAAAATGATTTGGCGGGCCCTAGTCTCCGGTGATGGTCTGTTTGGAGGCCGAGTCTGATGTCTCCCCCTCCCTGGCCACCGCAGGTACGTGGTCCTGTTCAACCCGGTGGAGCAGGAGAGGCTGTGTGTGGTCACCGTTCTGGTCAACACGGTCCGTGTGCGCGTTCTCACCGAGGACGGACAGACCCTCCCCGTACAGCTCAGCGGTCAGTGGAGCACCCCCACTCAGATGAGTGCAGAGGTCTTCCAGGTGAGCGTGTGTGTTTGTGACCATTTCTGTGTGTGTGAATGAGACACAGCATTACTTAGTTAGCAATAACAGCACGGTGCATACAAGGTGTCATTCTCTCCATGAGCAGGACTTCAGAGTTGAGTCATGTGACCGTCTTGTCTCCCAGGCGTCCTTCATGGTGCGTGTGCCCGCTCTGGGCCTGGCCGTCTTCCACCTGTACGACTCCGCCGACTCTCCCATGACCCTGCGCTCGGAGACCCTGCTGAGGCTGAGTGGCCGTGGCGGGCAGACGGCCCGGGCCAGCGACCCCCTGCCCCTGCGCTCGCAGCCAGCAGACCCCCAGCCCTTCTTCATCAGCAGCCAGGCGCTCACCCTGGGCTTCTCGGGCTCCACGGGCCTGCTGGAGGTCGGTGTTAGCTGCTCTATCTCCCTGTTAGTGCGGGGGGTCACGGTGTGCGGCGGCCTCTCTCGCTGTGATGCTTTACCCGTGCCGTCTTTTGACTCATTGCCGTGCTCCAACTCTCACTGTGGTGCTTGAATGCTCATTGTGTGGTGCACTGCTTCTCCCTGCGTGTGTGCGTGTGCGCGTGCGTGTGTTTGGTGTTGAACGGCTGACGAGAGCATCAGTGCCGTCTTTGATGTGCAGGAGTAGGACTCTGTGATGGACTGATCAAAGAGAACATGATCAAGCGAGATACTGAGCTGACTTTTATCCCCCCCCCGCCTTTTACATAACCCTCCCCCTTCTTTCTCTCCTCACCCTCCTGCCCCCCTGTTCTCTCCCTTAATCTCTTTCACTCTCTGTACCCCTCCCCCCCGGTCTCATTCTCCACACTCCAGAGTGTCCGGCTAAAGGATGACCCTCAGGAGGTCAAAGTTCAGATGCAGTTCGTGACATACGGCACTCGACCCTCCAAGGACAAGAGTGGGGCGTACCTCTTCCTGCCCGACGGAAAAGCTAAGGTGTGACCCCCCCCCCCCTCCACCTCCACCCCCGCCCCCCTCCACCTCCCCCCCCCCCCCCCCCGCCCCCCCACCTCTGCATGCATAATGGTGCATGCAGAGCAGGAAACGGGCTCACCGTAACGTGCGTGAGGGCAGCCATGCACGCGCTGGAAACCCCATGTTCAACCTGAGTGCTTCATATCACAACGTCCTCTGTGTTTGCCTCCCCCCTCCCCGCCCCCCTCCCCAGGCCTACAGTCAGAGGGAGCCCCCTGTGGTGCGCGTGGTGGAGGGGCCTCTGTTCTCCGAGGTGGTCACGCACCACCAGCACTTTGAGCAGACCGTACGCATACACAACGTGCCCGGTAAGATGCCTGCACGCCCACACAGTCCTCAAACCACGGAGGACCTCTGATTGGTTGACATTGCACTAAAGATGAGATGTGTTTTTTTTTTTTTGCTGCACTGTACCATGTAGTTGAGTTGCTATGATTGCACTGTGCTTGGCAGACCGCTTGTGGACTAACCACTGAAATGACCGTCAGAACCATGCACTTCTTCTGATCGTTGACGTGCTGCCGTCAGTCCCGCACACAGGCCCTCAAAGCCCCGCTCTCTCTTTCCCTGCTTCCCTCCCAGGGGTGGACGGTCTCTCTGTGGACATGACCACCATGGTGGACATCAGAGACCAGGCCAACAAGGAGCTGGCCATGCGTCTGGTCACCGACATTCAGAGCGGCGATACCTTCTTCACCGACCTCAACGGCTTCCAGATGCAGCCTCGCCGCCACTTCCTCAAGCTTCCGCTGCAGGCTAACTTCTACCCCATGCCCACCCAGGCCTTCATCCAGGACGGCCAGCACAGGCTCAGCCTGCACACGGCCCAGGCCCTGGGCGCCAGCAGCCTGGACAACGGTCAGGGCCCCCACCGGCCACCACCCCACCCCACCGCAGCACGCACATACAGCCTCTCACCAGGAGAGGCAGTAGAGGGCAGGGAAGAGAGGACTTGGTTCCTCTCCTGGGGTCTTGTTGTCGGGTAAAGAGGGAGGTAACTTATGACCTGATTTTGATGTTTCTTTCTCTTTTTCTTTCCCTTTTTCTCTATCTCTCTCTCTCCCTTTCTTTTTCTTGCTCTCTCTCTCTCTACTCCTCCTCCCCCCCTTCCCCCCCCCCCCCAGGCCAGTTGGAGGTGATTCTGGACCGCAGGCTGATGCAGGATGATAACCGTGGCCTGGGCCAGGGCCTGAAGGACAACAAGAAGACGGCCAACCGCTTCCGGCTCCTTCTGGAGAGGAGGTCACTTGGCAATAAGGTCAGTCAGGAGAGAGGCGGCAGGCAATTAGTTTGAGCTCAAACGGGCTACGTGTTGTTCACTCTGCGGTATCCCCAAGCACGTCACATAATACACAGCGCTAGTCAGAACGTGAGTAGGTAGGCTCATGCATTTATCAGAGAGAACTGTCGTGTCATCAGATCTCGGGCTGCCCCATGTTGTTAACCCGTTACTCCACTTTTGTCTCTTAACCCTCTTTCATATGATTTTTTTTTCTTTCTCATCCCCCATCTCTCTCTCTCATCAACGGGTTTCCTCTTATCTTTCCCCGTCTGCTTCTCTCCCTCGCTCTCATCTCGCTTTCTCTCTCTCTCTCTCTCTCTCTCTCTCTCTCTCTCTCTCTCTCTCTCTCTCTCTCTCTGTCTCTCCTTACTACTCTCTGCCCCTCAGCGTTCTGGCTTCTTTGCCAAACTCTTCTCCAAGTTATACTCTTTCATCGCCTTCATCTTGAGAGGCGGAGCTCAAGAGGTAACGTTGCCTAGGCAACAGTGAGGAGGCTAACCAGCTGCCCTGCTCTGTGCTGTAGTTGTGCTGTAGCCTGTGTAGATCTCCTGTCCTCCACAGCTGGGTTGTGTGCATAGCTCTGGGGTCAGGCCTCCACCCGGCCTCTGGGATAGGGGATAGTAATGCAAAGCCTGGCACTCTGCTGGAAGTCCTGCTTTTACTGCTGAACCTAGAGGCTGGTCCAGGCCAGGCCATAGAATCTCTCCTCATTGATGTGTCTATTTGAATCTCATTCAATTGTAAAGGTTATAGATTGTTGTATGTATAATATTATAGAGAATCTAAGTGATGGAATGTGTTTGGTAGACTCCCACTAGAGCCACGATCCAAACAGACATGTGACGTCCCAGGGGTCTCTCAGTCGTGGAAATAGCTGGAGGACTGAGGTATCCCATCATGCACTGGTTCCTCTGACTGCTTCTTCCCCCCCCCCCCCCCAGGTGGTGGACAGTGGGCCGACCTGCTTTCCGTCTCTGCTCAGTCACATGACCTCCGCCATCTTGAACCACGAGGTGTTGGGGCTACCCGTCCTGCCCAAGAAGAGGGGCGTGCCCCCCCTGCAGACCTTCTCCCCCCTGAGGAGCCCCCTCCCCTGTGACTTCCACCTGCTCAACCTGCGCAGTATCCAGGGACAGGTACGATACCCGGCCCCTCCCCCCCGGAGGAACGTCTGGACTGGAATAGGTTCACTCAGCCGAGGACAGATAGGGATTAGAACCTGAGACCTCTCTCGCTGCAGGAAAAGGTTCTACCACTGAGTTATACCTATTCTCTATTGTGTGGGTGGGTGTGTGTGTGTGTGTGTGTGTGTGTGTATCAGGATGTCCGTTCCCCGTCTCCCTACACTGCCCTCATCTTGCATCGGAAAGGTCTGGACTGTGGGCTGGAGGCTCCTAACCCAGGCTTTAACTGCACGACTACCCAGGGACAGGTCAGTACACACACACACACACACACTCGTTTTATCAGCCTGTACTTGGTTGGTAACTGGTGTCTTGTTTGTGTCTCTCTGGGCGTGTGTGCTTGTGTGTAGCTGAGTGTGTTGGGCCTCTTCCGTAACGTGGATGTCCAGCTGCTCCAGCCCATGTCCCTGTCCCTGATGTACCCTGGGACGCCCCTGGCCAACGACTCCCTCATCAGCCTGGAGCCCATGGAGATCTCCACCTTCAAGCTCAAACTGCGCTAGGCCCCGGCCCGCACACCCCCCGCCACCTCACCAGCCAGACCCAGACCCCCCCCCCCCCCCCCCCCCCCCCCCAGGCTGGGGTCTCCTGGTTGTGAACAGACTGCCCCGCCACCTCGAGGAGTGGCTGTTTCTCTAGGGCTTCCTGTTTGTTTATGCGTGGGTGGGTGTGTGCGTAGCACACGCATACGGCACACACGCTGACATGAACCAACGCTCACGCGCTACAACCTGGAGGAGCAGATTTCTGTAGTGACACTACTGCTAACTGCAGAGGGCAGCAGAGTGCTGTTGCCGCCACAGTAGTGGCCTATAAGCTTAGATGGATCTTGACACCTGGATGGATTTTTTTTTTTCTTTTTCAAAACGACTTTGTTTATCGCAGAACAGGCAGTAGTGGTTGTCTGCTTATGCATCGTCATGGCAATGCTTACTTTGTTTGATTTAATTTTGGGGGGGTCCTTCAAAAGAACATATTTCTATTCTACTTGTCCCATCCTGGAGTCATGTCTGAATGTAAATATCACAGGAACAGGAACAGGGACTGGGGAATAATACTGCAAAAGAGTGCAATTTCTAGAGCTTTTATTTGTTGTATCTCGTGTGTTTCTCTTTCTACTGAGAAGAACCTCCCCTTACGGACTGTGAGGGGGGGGGGGGTTGACCAGAACATCTTTTTATACCTGTGTTGTCTGAGCAACTGCATCGACCGACTGAATGCTGCAGGGCTACTGGACCAGTGTGAATGTCTGCTGGTGGAGACGCCCGGCCTCTGGCTCTGTCAAGCTACTGTGTGGCAGCGATGGCAGGAAGAAGAAAATAAAATAAAAAAACTGTCCACTTAAACGATCACCATTCACCAAGGAACTCTCATGGTCCTCATCTGTGCTCATATCTCATGTATGGGCGACTGCATCTCTTTCGACGACACTTCCCCCTTGGCCAGATATTGGCTTTTAAGAGACACTTGTGTTTCCGGAAGGTTCTCTACGCCATCGCGGTCTGACAGCCTGGCTGGGCTTGAGAGGAGCTGCTACAGAGACTGTTCTTTGTTCCGTTTTATTGAAATAATCCCAAGCCATTCCTGTTCTTCTGTTCCCCGTGTGTGTGTCGTCCATCCCTGGAAGAGTGGTGTTGTGTACTATACTGTACGCAGTAGAAGATACGACTGATTATACCTCATATTTAACATATGACAATTATTGCTATTTATAGTATATTGACGTGGAGACTTCTGTGAAGATATGTAGTGTGAATGGTGCGCATCACGGGGAGGGTGGGGGGTGGGTGGTTGGAAGAATAATCATGGAGGGGGGGGGGATCATGGATCCTGGGGTCAAGGGTTAGGGATGGGTCAGTCTGAGGTCGCCTCTCAGTCGTTCTAGCAGAAGACATCTGTCTTTGGAGCTGTTCTCCAACCCTCATTAGTTGACTGCATTTGCCACATGAACTAGCAGAGTTGCGATGACCCCTTCATAAAGATGGGGGGGGGGGGGGGGGGGGTGTAACGGCTGACGAATCCTTTTTATACATCCGTTTTCATATCATCCCCATGCGGTGCTCCTCCCGAGAGCAGCGTGGTCGCTCTCCCTGGTTCATATCTGCCTGTGGTAGAGTCGAAATGACAGTTCCCCCCGCCAGCGTAGGGGGCCCCCGTGCCTACGCCGCCGCCAGCCCGACTCATCCTGACCTCGGCCGCCCTCCTCTCCTGTCCCACTGTGTCGGCGCCGCGCAGCCCCCATCCGTCACCTCGCCGTCACGTATTCCGTTGGTCATTGCGACTCGCTTCTGCTCGGCGCTGCTCTGCTCTTCTCGAGGTCCTTTCTCGCCCCGGCGAGGTCGGCCGCGGACCAGGGTGCGACCGCACCTCCAGCACTTTGTTATATTGCACTCCTCCCCTCTGTATCTCACGCCGCCCCTTCCTCCTTTGCCGTCTGTGCGCCTGTCTGAATCCCTCTGTATTTCTGTCTTCTGTTTGTGAAATTGTAGGTCTATTCTGCTTTGTTTTTTTCTTTTTTTTTTGTGACATGGATTTTCTGAAGTGAGGGATTCTTTGTTCTCTACTTGTTTCTCTGTTGGTGTCTGGATTAAGGATGCATAGCAGTTGAGATGTAGAGGAAATAAAAGATCAAACAGTATTGTTTGTCTGTGTTATTCATCACATATTCGCTTGAGGGGCCTCAACAGTCTAGACACAGTCATGAACTCTCAACTATTTGACGCTTCCCTCCTCGTGTCAGCGCGACTCATTTAACACCAGGGGGCAGCACATAGTTTGATTAAGTTTTACGGGCAGTTTAAGTTCTGTAATGTCAGCAAGATGCGTAAAGTCCTGGTGAGTCTGGTGAGAAGCTGTGTTCAAGGCCCATGGCAAGATAAAGACTGGTTTAAACAACAACCGCAAGGCAAACACTCAGTTTAAAGAAAAAGGATTTAAGATTGGCTTTCCGGGGAGACAGACCACAGCAGCATGTCTACTTGGAACTCCCAAAACAGACCAGAATGGTTTAGTCGGGAGTCGGATGGCTGAGCGGTGAGGGAGTCGGGCTAGTAATCAGAAGGTTGCTGGATCGATTCCCCGCCGTGCCAAATGACGTGGGGGGGGGGTTTGAAACCAGATCAAGGACACAGTTGAGTGGAAAGTGAGGCAAGCATGGCCAGGGCCTCAGGGTAGATCACTGGGGCCCTGTCAGACTGGCAATGAGGGGCTTGTGTGGGAGGGGGGAGAATGGCATCGTGGAGGCGGAATGTTCTGGAGAGGGATGATGCTGCAGCTAGCCTTGGGATATATCCCTGGTGCTCTGTGCTCCAGAGTCCCTCATGCTGTCTCAACCCTGTTCAGTCCAGACGGATGCAGCAGGGAGGCCCGCAGTGAACGGCCTGAAATAAGATATACAAATGGTAGAGAAACAGATTAAGCCTTGTGAATAACAGTTTTATACTTTATATATTTCTCATCATACTTCAGGTTACACCAAGGACAGGCTACACAAAAAAAATATATAAATGAAAAGCCCCATTTGTAAGTTTGTGCTGTACACAAACGACCTTGTAAGTGAATAACAAGCTAATTATGTCTCCCAAACCTCAACACACGCAATCACATGCTCACCCACAGGAATGCCATGCCACACTATAGGTACTTAAACGAGCAGCAATTTGTCCCTGCAGATCTGCTGTAATTACAGAGTACATTCTGAATGTAGCCTAGAATTATCACAAAATAGCTCCTCTGTACTCTACAGGGGTCTGGAGCAACATCTGAACAAGATGGAAATGTTCCTTTCATATGATTTCAGGTTAAATATTGGATGACCCCTGTACTCATGCTGCCGGCACGTTCTCTGGCCTTGTTCCAGTCTTGAGAAATGCATCCTTCCGGAGGTGAACTCCTTTCTATGATGATTTGACAGCTGAGTGTTGGTCCAGAAAGCTTTCCACCGAACTGTGATTTCCCATAGGAGGGAGGTTTGCAGTAAGGTGCAGTGAAGAAATAAAGATTTCTCCAGAATGTGTGCCGAGGCTGTTCTGGTCATGTTCTGCCTCTGGCAGGAAAGCTCATGCAGAGCTGCAGAGTCGGATGGGAAAGCAGATCATTGTATTACCACATAACAAACTCGCCGCAGAATTCAAGCCACTTCCAGCAGAAAGGAGGCTTTGGATGGTGTGTATGGCCTTGAAGAAGCATTGTCACACTGTACTTGCTGTGTTCAAGATATTTCAAGGGATGTAGGGAATTTCGAGTGGACTATGCCAGTGAAACAAGAAGCAGACATGATTTACAGAATCACTTTATTTCAGCATGAAAGTTATCCCCACAATTGACATCAATCATCAGTTAAATAAAAAAGGATATAAAACAAAATTCTATAAAATACGATACAATATAAGCTGTTCTGACAACATTTCACCAATTCTGGCCTTAAAGATCCATAAGGCTCTGATTTCATTGACAGGTCCAAAAGCTATGCACTTCATCTTGGCTCAAATAAGCCACATACTGGATGTTTGTTTGTGAAAGAGTAATAACTGGCAAAAGCTCTTACTTCGGACGCTTGTACTTGAGACAAACTAAAAATCAATATTCTCTCCACAGGGTGAATGAAGACGAAATTTTCTTATATCTAGCCAATAGCAACCAAATACATTGTTGAGAAGGTCACACAGCTTTGTGGCAAGGTTTTTGTCTTACGTAGTTCTTTCTCCTCAAGCTGATCATTTCTACACATTTCGATTGTGACATTGTTCGACCTGCAGTCATAAAACCCCTGCTTGTGCTGACTGTGTGTGTGTGTGTGTGTGTGTGTGTATGTGTGTCTGTAAGCAAGTTATGTGCAAACATCCCCCTCATCAATCTACAACACCACTAGTTACTTCCTCTTGGTATGCAATCTTGTGTGGAACCTGCTCCCATGGTATCGCTTCACGGCTCTCTATACCTTATTGCTTTGAGGAACAATCTAAAAACAGCTCGGCCTGCAGACCTCAGGCTTATCTTAAAGCTGCACTAGGTAACATCACCAAAGGAATTCAAATATGAGAAACAGCAAGCTCTATTCTTGTCTGAACACCTGCGCTTTCCTCCAGCTCTAGTTTCATAGACTGTGGTCTCATAAAAGAAACCAGGGAGGAAGGCATGCCTTTGCCGAAGGCGATTGGTTGGACAAGAATTGCTGGAACATAATCGGCTGGAAACTAGTGGCCTGCTCCAAAATGATAAATTGACATTCTACTGACACGGAGCTGTCTGTGTTGCTCATCTAATCTCAAAGGGCCTCATTAGGTTACACAACATGTTTATAGGAAACATACACATTTTAAAAGAATCCTCTTTTGTACTAGCAGTATACTGTGGAGAATGCTAAGCTCAACTCATCATCACGGTCTTACATAGCAAGCAGCAGGAGAGAGCAAGTCTGAACCGAAAATAACCAACTAGGAGATAATGAATTGAATCAAGGTTTAGCATGTAAATAATTGATAACTGGTCATTTGACTGGAAGGGCTTACAGCCCTTGTATATCAAGTTACACCCAAGCACACTCAAGCATGTACTGTACACAAACGCTCACAATGTTGATATGTACATCTAGGCTGGATTCAAGGGACAATTAAAAAGAGCGCAACAACTGAAAACCCAAACTAAACTCTGCTACGCCTCGCTAGGCCGATATGCTCTCTTCAAAGAGCGAACATGAACTGATTCGACGGCGCCGCGGGTTGGGGCGAACATCCAGTGAAATGTACTCCCCAGAGAACCGTCTGATAATCATGGATGCCTGGGTGGCGGTCGTCGTATGAAGGGGCGTGCAGAGTCCAGCCTGCAGGAGAGCCAGTAGTGGGCGGGGGTGGGGGGTCGCTAGAGAGAACTCTGTGTCCTGATAAAGGCCGTTCTCTCGCTGTGCGAGTCCGGCTCCTCGCTGTCGGACTCCTCGCTGGGCCTCGCCATGTCCTCGTCGCCCCACACGGTGGGGATGCCCTTGTAGCACACCCGGGTCTTCCTCTCCCAGCCCCGGCCCAGGCCCGAGCCCAGCCGGAACCCTCCGCCCTCCGCGGCGCGCAGCCTGCTCCTCCAGGCCCAGGGGGCGCCGCCCGAGCGCAGCTGCAACAGCAGGAAGAGGCCGCCGAAGGCAGCCAGGATGAAGGCACAGCTGAGCACGGCCACCTTGGTGGGAACGGGAGAGGAGGATGGAGACGGGCCCGGCCCCGGAGCCTGGGCCTCTCCCCCGCCGCCTCCTCCAGCTGAGCTCTCCCCAGCCGGGTGAGAGTCCTCGGCGGGCAGCAGGCGGCTGATGGGGGACTTGCGCTGGACCTGGTTCTGATGCGGACAGGAGCTGAGCACCAGGTGGCTGTGAGGGGGACAGGAGAGGCAGTCGGAGGGGCCGGGCCCGGCGCAGGTGAGGCAGGCGGCGTTGCAGGGCAGGCAGGCCTGGACGGAGGACAGGTCCACCCAGGTCTCCAGGGACAGGTTGAGGAGCTGCGGGCCGGAGGTGAAGCCGGGGGGGCACATCTTCACGCAGCCCTGGAGGAAGAGGGAGAAGCCTGGGCTGCACTCTGCTCGGTGTGGGGGAGGGAGGGAGGGAGGGAGGGAAGGAAGGAGAGAGGGAGGGAGGGAGGGGGGGGAGAGAGAGAGAGAGAGAGAGAGAGAGAGAGAGAGAGAGAGAGAGAGAGAGGAAATGAGAGAGTAAGGGAGGAAGGGAGCGGAGAGAGATAGAGAGAGGCAACAGAAATGATCAGACGATGTAACTGAGTACGGTTTTAGATCTGTAGATGTATCTGTACAAATGGAGTGTTTGACTTGATGTGATTTGATATGCATGAAAGGACGGGCTGAACATGTTCTGTCACAGAGGGGCCAGGGGACCCCATCTGTCTGAGTCTGGGGAGAGGAACACACAGCGGCTCTACCAGCACCTTACACACACACACACACCACATGCCAACACACACGCGTATGCACAGACACGCCCCCACCGCACGCCCCCACAAGCACAAACCACACGCTCACAAACAGACACGTATGCACAAGCACGCACGCCTCACGCACGCGCACCACACGCCCACAAACCCCACGCGCCCACACACAATCCCACGCACAACGGTACGCACGCCTAGTCTTCACGCCCTACTTCTGTTGCTACTCTGTTCTCGTCCTACTGTACGGAAGTGACATGACATATGTTCTTTTCAAGCACGCGGCGAGTGATGCATATCCAGAACATACGAGCAGAACATCCCGCCCTTTTCCACCAGAGGGGCCGTTTGCACGGCATGCGTTAATGCCACGCAGTCCTGGCAGTCAACAAAACGCTCTACCAATCAACTCTGACCGCTGTTTCCAACGAACGAGCGTTCTAAGGGACCTGCCGAGCCGCTTTGCCACTGGAACGGCTCACCGGCCGAGGCTGAGCCGCGCTACCGCCGGCAGCCTGTAGGGGGGGCTGGCACTCACCGATGCATATCTGCTGGGCGTCGAAGGTCTTGCAGCTGTTGTTGGACGGCCGGGGGAAGTCGGGAGACGAGGGGCTGATGGCGCTGGAGCCCGTGCCGTACAGGATCAGACTGAACTGAGTCAGCATGCCTGAGACAGAGAGGGGGAACGGGGGGGGGTATAACAGATGAAAGTCGCTTAGGGATAAAAGCGAAATGAATAAATGTAAACGTGAAATCCTGAGCAAACGAACAGAGAAGGTGACTAAGGAGAGAGAGAAAGGAGAGAGGGAGAGAGAGAGATGGAGGAAGGGGCGAGCCAGAGACCAGAGGAGCATGTGACACTGGAGAGAGAAGAGAAAGATGGAGAGAGAGAGAGAGATGTAGGGAGGCGATAGGGGGGGGGGGGGGGGTGTCTGAGACAGCCAGAGACCAGAGCAGCATGTGAGACTGGAGAGAGAAGAAAGCGTGCGAGAGAGAAGAAAAAGATGAAGAGCGAGAGAGAGAGAGCGAGAGCGTGGCCTTGAGTCGGGCAGAGGTGGAGGAGAGCTCGACAGCTGGGATGATGATCTCCTGCGGTAGAGGACTGGACAGTGTCGGAGCAGAGCGGTGGGTTTGGTCGCTTGGACAATGTCTAGGGGTCCACATGTGAAGGATGAGACACATCAAATGATGGCCCATGGGCATTGTTTACCGAAGCACATTTCTCACAGACACCAACACGGAGGCACGGCTAGGTGGTCGCGTGTAACTAGAGCATGATGACATCAACAGACACCAGGACCTCTGGAGGAGAGAAGGGAGGGGAGGGACAGAGACAGAGAGAAGAGGAGACGGGGAGGGGAGGAGAGAGAGAGGAGGAGAAGACAGAGACTGAGAGAGGAGGGAGAGGAGGACAGAGACTGAGAGAGGAGGATGAGAGAGGAGGGAGAGGAGGACAGAGACTGAGAGAGGAGGAAAGGGGGAGGGGAGGAGAGAGACAGGAGGAGAAGACAGAGACAGAGAGAGGAAGATGAGAGAGGAGGGAGAGGAGGACAGAGACTGAGAGAGGAGGAGGGGGTTCTGTGGAGAGACGGGTCCTGTTACCATAGTCCCGCTCTCCTCCTGCCATGTTCTCTATCTCCAGAGTCCACTCCCCTCGAGGGTCTTCGTCCCAGGAGTGGGTGGTCATGAAGGCCCAGTCATTAAAACCCTCAGACGAGGAGTCCTTAGGCCTAACGGAGAGAGAGGGGAGAGGGGAGAGGAAGAGAGAGAGAGGGGAGAGAGAGACAGACAGACAGAGAGAGAGAGAGAGAGAGAGAGAGGAGAGAGAGAAGAGAGAGGGGAGAGGAGGAGAGAGAGAGGGGAGAGGGAGATGGAGAGTTTGTGTCTACAGTATGAGTGTGTGTGTGTCTCTCTAGATCCTGGGACTCAGCAATGTGTGTGTGTGTGTGTGTCTCCAGTACCTGGGGCCCAGCAGTGTGCGTGTGTGTGTGTTTCCAGTACCTGGGGCCCAGCAGTGTGTGGGTGTGTGTGTGTGTTTCCAGTACCTGGGGCCCAGCAGTGTGTGTATGTGTGTGTTTCCAGTACCTGGTGCCCAGCAGTGTGTGGGTGTGTGTGTGTGTTTCCAGTACCTGGGGCCCAGCAGTGTGTGTATGTGTGTGTTTCCAGTACCTGGGGCCCAGCAGTGTGTGGGTGTGTGTGTGTGTTTCCAGTACCTGGGGCCCAGCAGTGTGTGTATGTGTGTGTTTCCAGTACCTGGGGCCTAGCAGTGTGTGGGTGTGTGTGTGTGTTTCCAGTACCTGGTGCCCAGCAGTGTGTGTGTGTGTGTGTGTTTCCAGTACCTGGGGCCCAGCAGTGTGTGTGTGTGTGTGTGTTTCCAGTACCTGGTGCCCAGCAGTGTGTGTGTTTCCAGTACATGGGGCTCAGCAGTGCCTGTGTGTCTCCAATACCTGGCTGCCAGCAGTGTGTGTGCGTGTGTGTGGTACCTGTCTGCCAGCAGTGTGTGTGTGTGTGGTACCTGTCTGCCAGCAGTGTGTGTGTGTGTGTGTGTGGTACCTGTCTGCCAGCAGTGTGTGTGTGTGTGTGTGTGTGTGTGTGTGTGTGTGTGGTACCTGTCTGCCAGCAGTGTGTGTGTGTTTATGGTACCTGTCTGCCAGCAGTGTGGAGCGTGTTCCTAGCGGGCTGCTGAGGTGGATGGCCAGGCTGCCCCTGTGAGTGTAGGAGAGGCTGAGACGAGCCTGGACGTGCTCAAGGGAGCTCACGTACTCCGGCCTCCCCCAGCACGCGTCCACGCTCCTGCTGAACACCAGCCGGCTGCCCATCTCCCTGGGCGGAGTGGGGGTGGAGGGGGCAGGGGTCAGCTCGGGGTGTCACGGGGCACGCACGCGTTTGCATCGATACACGCGCACACACACGCGCACACAGCTAACCTGGGCTCTGACAGCATGGTGAGGACACACTGGTGCTGGGGTCCCACGCTGGTCCAGTTCTGCGCCAAAGCCACCATGGCCCCTGCATCCAGCAGACCGTAGCCATAGGAGTGGCTCACTGGCACGGTCAGGGTCGCAGGGAGACAGAGAGAACGAGAGGGGAAGAGAGAGGGGGGAGAGAGAAAGGAAGAGGAGAGAGACGGCAGCGGGAGAGAGAAAAAGAGAGGGCACGGGGAGAAAGGAACAGAAAAAAGAGATCGATAGAGAAGGCAGGGGGAGAGAGAACGAGAAAAGAAAAGTACCACAGTGAGCCATCGAAGGCTCTTCAAAACGCACTGGGTGACGGCTAAAAATACGCCGCCTTTCACAGTGAAAGCGTGAATCTACAGTGCAGCACATTGGGCGCCTGCGGAGGAGGGGTGCAGACAGCGAGGGATGGAGAGGAGAGGAGTGCGGCCGTGTACAGCAGAGGCGTCGACGTCCTGCCCTACCTCTCCGGCCCATCCCGTTGGTCTTCCAGTCGTCTGCGCTGAGGTGAGCCGGCTGGGAGGTCCTCACCACCAGGTGCTGCATGTCCCTCCACGTCAGGTTGGCACTGCAGGGAACACAACACACCTTCATCCTGGAGGGGCCTCGCGAGTTGGAGACGCCTTCGCACGCCAGAACTGAAACATCTTTCCAGTCCAGTCCCCCCCCCCCCCCCCCCCCCCCCCCCCCATCCCCGAGGGCCTGTTCCACCTGCCACCATGACAGAGCGTTCAGACCAGGACCACTGTCATTAAAGCTAGTGTTAAGAGGAAAGGAGAGGGTGGGGAAGAGAGAAGAGCAGAGGGGTAGGAGAGGAGAGAAGAAGGGAAGGAGAGGAGAGGGGAAGGCAAGGAGAGGAGAGGGGAAGGAGAGGAGAGAAGAGGGGAAGGAGAGGGGAAGGGAAGGAGAGGAGTAGGAGAAGAGAGGGGAAGGAGAGGAGAGGGAGAGGAGAGAAGAGGGGAAGGAGAGGAGAGGGGAAGGAGAGAAGGCAAGGAGAGGAAAGGGGAAGGAGAGGAGAGGAGAGGGGAGGGAGAGGAGAGGGGAAGGAGAGGAGAGGGGAAGGAGAGGAAAGGGGAAGGAGAGGAGAGGGGAAGGAGAGAAGAGGGGAAGGAGAGGAGAGGGGAAGGAGAGGAGAGGGGAAGGAGAGGAGAGGGGAAGGAGAGGAGAGGGGAAGGAGAGGAGAGAAGAGGGGAAGGAGAGGAGAGGAGAGAAGAGGGGAAGGAGAGGAGAGAAGAGGGGAAGGAGAGGAGAGGGGAATGAGAGGAAAGGGGAAGGAGAGGAGAGGGGAAGGAGAGGAGAGGGGAAGGAGAGGAGAGGGGAAGGAGAGGAGAGGGGAAGGAGAGGAGAAAAGAGGGGAAGGAGAGGAGAGGGGAAGGAGAGGAGAGGGGAAGGAGAGAAGAGGAGAAGGGGATGAGAGGGGAAGGAGAGGAGCACAAAACAGGACTGCTGAGGAGAAGAAAGGAGAGGACAGTTGGGGAGAGGCACTCCAAGGATGTGCCTTTGAGTGAGAAGAGAGAGAGGTGCGCGGTGGCGCGAGGGAAGATAATCAAACCATGAATCACCAGAGGTTTACTGCCGGCTCCGCTCCGCTCCTCCCCTCCCCGCCTGCACGCTCGCAAACCAAAATAGGAAGGCAACACAGTCGGGCCCGTCACCCCGGCAACCTTCCCTTGTCCTCCACCGACGGGCTGCTCTCCGGCTCTCTCATGTGTTATTAATGAACGTGGCCCTCATCCACTCAATGTCACCTCAGCGCGGATGAGAACCCAAACAGTACTCTGCCTATTAAATGATTCCATCTCTGTGAATTCTCTGTTTGATATACAGGCGGGCCTGTTATCGAAACTCTCTGGGGGGGGGGGGGGGGGGGGGAGGAGAGCGATGTAGCGTGGATAAGAGTAAAGCCATGATCCAGAGCTGTCAACATCTACAAGAGAGATGCCAAGGAAGTCTCGTTTATACTGAACGCACGTTGGCATGTCAAAATGGGAATCATGCTGACTTGCTTTGTTACAATCATAAAACCTTGAAAAACGTGCTGAGCTTCTGGGTAGAGTAAGAAGTATTATTATTTAGTATGCTGGACCAGGGTTGGGTTTGAGGCTCGGTTTAGGGCCTGGATCCTTGGGGTTGGGTCTAGGATCAGAGCTTGGGTCCTAGGGTGTGGACCTGGGTCCTAGGCTGGGCCCTTGGGTGTGGACCTGGGTCCTAGGCTGGGCCCTACCTGGGTCCTAGGCTGGGCCCTTGGGTGTGGACCTGGGTCGTAGGCTGGATAAGAGTAAGAGTCTGGATCAGGACCGCAGCCTCCTACAGCCTGGGACTGTGTCCTTGGTAGGTGAAGGACGTGTGGCAGGTTGTCACCCCCTAATGAAGATGTAGCGTGTGTGACAGGGACGAGGGGGCGAGCCCAGTGGATCCGACACCTGTCAGCCAGGCCCTAATGAGGGGTAGCCGTGGATAGGAGAGGGGAGAGGGTCGATGACTCGTAATGGCAGATTCCAAGTCTGCAGCGACGGTGTACGCGCGGAGGCGCGGACGAACCGACGACCTTGCAGTCAACCCTCGGGATGTTCCACTGCGCTCATTAGACATAATGACATGGATGCATTGAGGCGTTTTTCCCGCCGTGTCGCGTCGCGACTCATTGTGGAGACCTGCAGCCGGGTTTGTAAGGGCCGGCTAAACGACGGTCATAGTCGGCTCGCACCCCATTTCGCAATACGGTGTCCTAATGAAGAAGGTTCGAGACCCTTCGTGGCGAGGGAGAGAGAAGGAGAGGTAGAGGCAGAAAGAGAGAGGGGGACACAGAGAGGGAAAGGTGAGAGTGGGAAGGTGAGAGTGATTGTCAGAGAGAAGTAGAGGTGGAAAGGAAGAGAGAAAGAAATAGACGAAGAGAGAGAGAGACAGAGAGAGAGAGAGACAGAGAGAGAGAGAGGAGAGAGAGAGGAGAGAGAGGGAGAGACAGAGAGACAGAGAGAGAGAGAGATAAAGACAGAGAGAGAGAAGAGGAGACAGAAAGACAAAGAGAGAGGACAGAGGGAGGAGATCCTCACTTGGCCTCCAGCGCCAGGGCGATGATGCCGGCTGCCAGCGGGGCGGAGGCAGACGTCCCCGTGTGAGAGTCGGTGCACTTCTGCCTCAGGTCCGTGGTCACCTAGGAGACGGAGGGCAGGGGGAAAGAGAGGGAAAGAGAGCGTAGAAAGAGAGGAAAGAGAGAACGGTTAAGGAAAGGAGACGAAAAAAAAAATTGAAGAGCAAAGTGGAATTTACATTTTCCAAGTGAGTTTCACAGAGTTGGCAGTTGGGGGAGGGATGGTTTGTGTGTAGGTGTGTGTGTGTGTGTGTGGGGGGGGGGAGCTCTTAGAAATCTGCCTCGAGCCACTTGTGACAGTGAGGAAGAAAGATAACCAACAGGCTGAGGAGATTTCTGCTTAGCTACCATGGGGAGGAAGAGGAGGAAGAGGGAAGAGAGGAGAGCACAGGAAGAGGGGAGAGAAGGAGGCCGGCAGAAAGATAGCAAAACATAGAGAGACAGACAGACAGGTAGTAAAACAGACAGATAGATACAAAAAAGTAAAAGCACAGACAGACAGGTAGGAACACCCACAGACATAAACACAGACAGACATGTAGAAACAAACAAACAGACAGGTAGAAACAGACAGACAGACATACAAACACAGACAGACAGACAGACAAACACAGACAGACAGACAGGTAGAAACAGACAGACAGACAAACAGACAGACAGGTAGAAACAGACAGACAGACAGAGACAGACAGACAGGTAGAACAGACAGGCAGACAGACAGAAACACAGAGAGGTAGAAACAGACAGATAAACACAGACAGACAGGTAAAAACAGACAGACAGACAGAAACACAGACAGGCAGGCTGATAGGTAAAAGCACAGACAGCGCAGTGGAGAAAAGGAACTGTCTAGATGTGAGTCAGGGACAAGAAACAACAACCTCTCTATGTCTATTCGTGACTGTGTGCGTGTGCTTGTGACTGGATGTGTTATTTGGTATAGGTGCGTGTCCGTGTGTGTGTGTGTGTGTGTGTGTGAGAAAACGGTGACAGTGTGTGACAGCTAAGGGCTAATGACGTTCAGTCGCCAAGGTTAGACCCTGCTAGCAGGGCCTGTCTGTCAGAGAGGTGTGACACAGACTAGGTGACACAAACTCTGCTCCAAGCTCCCGAGCTCCCTTTCCCCTGACAGACATAATAAACCCAGTGCCAATCACATCTCAATTAGACTGTAAATTATGGTTTTATAACCTATATGGCCCGCATCCAAGGACAACCCAGCTTGAACAGAGATTTACATCATTGAACTGAATACAAGTCTCGCGTCGGAAAGACAATTTCGTCATTAGCGACCTTGCACGAGATGTAGCAACTGATGAGATGACAAACGGGGAGTGCCTTCGTCGGTCACGGAGGGAAATCTGGAGGTTCACATCAGCTCGATGCGACGCAGGCAGAGAGACAAGTGTTTGGGTGCCCCGGGGCGAGCTTCTGGTGAATTGTGGAGGCGATGGGCGTCTTTATGTCATTCCATGTCCCCCTGGGCACGCCTTTAATACGACTGACAAGCCGCTTGAAGTCTACATGCGTGTGTGTGTGAGTGCGTGTGTGGTGTGTGTGTGTGTGTGCATGTGTGGTGTGGTGCTGCTGTGTTTGTCAGTAATACTGACTGTCTGTTTCACATTACTCTCCATCGAACAGGGCTGAACTGACCCTGTTTTAGCGTGGGATGCCGAGAGGTTGAACATGTGTCAACTCAAATACCATCTATTTCTGTTCAATGGCTGCATGTGTGTGTGTGTTTGTACGTGAGAAGACGTCTGTGTGAATTAAAAAAGGAACCACGAAAAGTACTAAAAGGGTTAAAGAAAAGACACAAAATCATGTCTTTTCACGAAGGACGGTACACTGTGTGTGTATCTGTGTGTCTGTGTAATGTGTGCATGTCTGTTTGTGCATGCATGTCCTTGCCTCTCTCACTCTTTCTCGCTCTCTGTTTGTCTCCCTCTCTTTCACATTTACATTTACATTTATTCATTTAGCAGACGCTTTTATCCAAAGCGACTTCCAAGAGAGAGCTTCACAAAGTGCATAGGTCACTGATAATAACAACAAGATAGCCCCACAGCATTGCGGGTAGTCAAAAACAATAGCTTTCAGCTATGCTATGTGTGTGAGTGTGTGTGTGTGTGTGTGGACACTCACAATCTGCTTCTCTCCAGGGTTTCCGGAGCTGTAGGTGGTGGCCAGGGTGGAGGAGCAGGCCTCGCTGTACCAGGGCACGTTGCCGTACTGGGTGGTGCTGCTGATGGACAGGGTGTAGATGCTGTTGGTGTAGCCGTCGCAGTTGCAGCTGTCCCTCTCCCGCCCGCCGTTACCCGACGCCCACACGAAGATGGAGCCCAGCCCGCCACGGCCCTGACAACGCGCCACACACGTTACACACGCACACACACACACGCACACACCGCCACATACGCACACCGCTTTGTGCACTCAGACGCGAGACACAACGATACATGCGCACACACATCACACAGAAACGCTTTGAACACGCACACGCATAAATGTGTGTGTGTGTGCACGCGCAATTAAGTATGAAAAATCACTCCGGACAGGACTGCTTCCTCCAGCGAGGTGTTTGTGTCGTTCCTGAATCACAGCTTTCATCCCACGACATAACTCTTCCTAATGGACCACAAACACTGTCAGAGGGCTAACGACAAGCTGACAACCAGAACAGACGACAGAATAACCCTCTCACGTGGCGTTCTCCAGTTCAGTCATCTGCCGCACGGACAATAGAAGTTTGGTGGAGGAGCGGATGAATTCAGCTGTCATGTCTTTTTTTTGCCAGACTTCATAATGACAAGCAGGTCGAACAGTAAATGAATACTCTTTATCACACTGTACAAACGACACAATGGCTGCCAACAGTAGCTCTCTCTGGCAAGCCAACGTGCTTCGAGGGTAGAGAGAGAGAGAGGAGAGAGAGAGAAATAGAAAGACAAAGAGAGAGAGAGAAAGACAAAGAGAGAGAGAGAAAGACAAATAGAGAGAGAGAGAGAGACAGAGAGAGACAGAGAGAGAGAGACAGAGAGAGAGAGACGGATAATGAGGAAAAAGGAACGTCGAAGAATCCTCCACTTCATTGAAGGGATGAGGAATCTAGATATGGGAGAATGAAGGGAGGGAGGAGGGCTGGAAGGGAAGGAGCAGGAACAAGCAGCTCTCTGGCTCCCACTGGGTCCTGGCTCACCTCCAGCTGAGCCTGAGATGAGAAGCCATAGAGGTGGGACAGCCACCAACACAAACCAATCGGAGCCCCCACACGCACGCACTGAAGTAAGCGCACAAACAAAAACACACACACAGGGTCACGCTGAAGGAAGAGGATAAACAAACACACACACAGATACACGCTGAAACAAGCGCACAGACACACGGTGTGTGTTGTGTGTGTGCGGTTGTGCCTGGGGAGAGGCTTCCTGCCCGCCGGCGGCTCCAGGCCACCACAGGCCAGGCTCAACAGTCACTCAGCTCCTCAGTAAAGGTCACACTGCTCTGCAAATAGCCATTCTCATCAAAAGTCCCATCTCCAGTGAAGTATGTGGTTCCATTGGAATGACTTATGGTGTAAAATGCTACTGTTATGCTGATAGCTAATTACAATTTCCGAGCATGTGGATTTTTTGGGGCTTGTCCACGACTGGCTGAGGGCCCGGCGTTTTTTTTTCTTTTTTCTGGACCACGTCACTGCGAGGTTATCACGGCGACGCAGAAGACAGTCGCTACATCAAGCAGGTTCTGCTGTGCTGCTGTATGCCAATTATCAGGTTCTTTACTGCTGTTAGATGGAAGATGTAGGAGGCGAGCTTTCCCATTCGAATTATCCTTTTTTCTCTCCCACTCGCCATCCGAACACAGATCCCTATCCTCTCCCTTCTGGAACTTGCTCTGCGTCAGCAAACCTCGCCACATTTTTCTATCTGCTCCCACCCCCCCCCCCCTCATCTCATCTCTCATCCAGCCATTCTTTTAATGTCCCACTGTTAATGTAGCATGCCGACACGTGGGGAAATGCTGTCATTAACCTCTGATGATTTCTCTGGTTCCCCCTCGCTCGTTTTCCCTCTCTCTGTTCAAACCCAGCGGGCCTCGCCCGTGGCCCCCTCTCTCCCTCTGTTCAAACCCAGTGGGCCTCGCCCGTGACCCCCTCTCTCTCTGTTCAAACCCAGTGGGCCTCGCCCGTGACCCCCTCTCTCTCTGTTCAAACCCAGTGGGCCTCGCCCGTGACCCCCTCGCTCTCTCTGTTCAAACCCAGTGGGCCTCGCCCGTGGCCCCGGGGCCGTCCATCCTGCTCTCCCCGCCGCGTCTCCCAACAACACGCTCCATCCCCCCATCAGCCAGACACGGGGTGGTCTGGTGGAGAGACAGGTCGGCTGACCTTCGCTGCTCGGTGGAGGGGGGGCTGCGAGTCTCTGCGAGTTCTGTGTCAAAATTCACGGACGCGGCTTGGAGGCAGGAGGCTTCTGTCTCCAGCTCAGTGGGGTCGCCGTGAGGTGAAAGCGAGGGAGAGGGAAGGCGAGAGCGGCAGACTACGACAGAGACACGGAGGGATCAAACGAGGGGCGAGCGAGAGCGGGAGGAGGGCGAGCGGGAGGGAGAGACGGCCGCGTCAGAGACGTGCGTGCGTGTTTCGGCGCGGCTGACCTCCGTGACCCCTCGCAGGAAGGCCTCCTTGGCCAGCTTGGCGGGGCCGTCCACCGTCTTCCCGTCGTCCTCGGGGCCCCAGCTGGCGCTGTACACGTGGACGTGCTGAGAGTTCATGCTGAGAGAGTGGGCCTCCACCACGTCGGTCACCTCCCCGTCCAGCATACGCACGCCTGCGGGAACACACACACACAAGCCCACACGTGCACACACACACAGACACAGAGATATTATAGTCATTGTACAGGATTTGGGGGGAGGTTGAGGTCAAAGGAGAGATGATGCCAGCATGTACAGAGGCCTGGGGTGATGGAGTGTGCGCCATCTTTCAGTGGGGCAGCCACCCCTAATGTGGCTGTCAAAGAGAAATACAAGCTGGCGGAGAAATCGGCCCGTTTTGACCGGGTGCCAACGTTGATGAGCAACTGTACTAGGAGCACAAGCCCACACCCACAAACACACACCTGTATACACACACACACACACACACCTGCACACACACACACACACACACACACCTGCACACACACACACACACACACACACACACAAACATACATTGTTTATTACTGTATAAACAGAGCCCAGCTGACCAATAAATTGAGGGCGTTGTCTGCACCCATCATGCACACAGGCAAGAGCCATCATCCGTCAAACACACAGAAACACAGCGACGCTGCTGCTCCGGACAAGGGTCTTAGTAGCAAGACAAATCCTGATCGCTTACTTCAGCCTGCCTCAGCTGTCAGTGAGGTTGGTTCCTGGATGTTTCAGGATAAGACCATTGGTTCCGCAGTGCCAGACAAGATAAATCAAGCTCAGATGGGTTATTTGAAATTTGTCGCAAACCTAGGCTTCACTGTCGGTGCATGTGGGCGAGTGTACGGGGTGTGGGGGGTGGTCTGGACCACAGCACCTTTCATCCCCCTCTCCCCCACCCCCCCCAAACCAACCCCTGCTGTCTGGGTGTCTGATGTCTGCCACCTTAGATCAGCCGTCTGGATGGATATGGCAGCGGAGAGGCGTGAAATGAAGTGTGCTCAAATAAGGTCTATTACTGTTCCGGCACCTTCTGAGCCATCCTCCCAACTGGTAATGTCCACATATAGACCATAATAACACAAACATCCAGCACCTATACTGCCTGCGGATACACACACGCACACACATACTCGCTAGCAGAATGGGCCGTGCTGGAATCGGATGCTGGAGCGTGCAGTCAGGCAGTGCTGAGGCAGGCAGGGCTGAGGCAGGCAGTGCTGAGGCAGGCAGGGCCGCGGAGGCGGGGGGCGTGGCGAGGTAAGCGAGGTGAGCAGCGCTGATGAAGCATCACCTCCAATGTTATGGTGCCTGTTATGATGATTGCAGTTCGATATCACCTGTGTTGGCGACAGGAGGCTGGAGGGCAACTCGCTCGACTTTCCAGCTGGGTCTCACTGGAGCTCATTTACAGCAACGAGCTGTTGGAGCTTAACTCATTTGGGTGTGTGTGTTTGTGTGTGTCTGTAATATGTGAGCTAAGGGGTCAGTCCCAGTAACTAAATGCTAATCACTGTACAGAATAGTTCCGTAATACGGCTTAGCGTAGCAGGGGACAAACCCCCTGGTGCACACACACGCACACACACACACACTCTCTCTACAGGCAGTGTTGTTTGTAAACAATCCTTTGACCTAGTGACCCCTGCAGATTTGCAGGGATAATTTATGCGCCACGCAGGGCCAGGGAGTCGTTGGCGTAGGGGATGCATGCTAATGACGGTGTGAAGACAAAAAGAGAGAGAGATGGAGAAAAAAAAACTATGATAGAGATACACAGACAGAGAGAGAGAGAGAGAGAGACAGACAGAGAGAGGGGTGGACAGAGACAATGAGAGTGACAGAGAGAGAGACAGCGAGGAAGAGAGAGAGACAGATACAGAGAGAGATACAGAGAGAGAGAGAGAGAGAGACAGAGAGAGAAGGGGAGAGAGAGAGAGAGAGAGAGAGAGAGAGAGAGAGAGAGAGAGAGAGAGAGAGAGAGAGAGAGAGAGAGAGGGTGAGTTATGGCTGGCGTTTGTGGACAGCATGGCCAATGGCACTTCCTGCTCGTCTGACCGAGTGTTGGGTAGTAAACGCCAGAGACCGCCAGAGAAGGAGATGACTCCACAGGAGGGCTGTGCTGCGCAGGGATCAGCCGGCGGAAACAAGCCAATCACAGCAAGCTTTCGTGCACGTACCTCCAATTCTGGCGTTGTAGGCCACGCCCACGCCACACACGCCGTTGTTGGCTGACGCTGCCACCTCTCCTGCACAGCGGGTCCCATGTCTGGAGGAGAGGAGATAGAGAGAGGTAGAGAGGAGAGAAAGAGAGAGATGGGGGTTGAGTTAGAGAGAGAGAGTTACAGAGAGAGAGAGAGAGGGAGGGAGGGAGGGGAGAAAGAAAATAGGGAGAAGGAAGGGTAGAAAGAGAGATGGAGAAAGAGAGAGAAATTGCCAAAGACAAAAGGAGAAAAAAACGGAGTAGAATTATAAGAAGCAGAGACAGACCATGATACAGAAATGATGTTTCCTGGAGACAGCACAAAGCATGCTGTGCTGATAAAAATACATCAGAAAAAAACCCTTGCTTTGAGAGCCACAATCATAAACCGAGTAAGTAGCTGAGAACTCTTCCATAACATCCAATAAGCACTTGAGGGCCCAACCTTGGTCAGGGAGATGGAACAGGACAACCATACAGAATATGATTTACCGTGGTTAGACAGAACTGATACAACAAGTAATCTACTGTAATGTAGCTAGTCTTCACACAGCCCAACCTTACTGTAATGTAGCTAGTTTACACACAGCCCAGCCCTACTGCAATGTAGCTAGTTTACACACAGCCCAGCCTTACTGTAATGTAGCTAGTTTACACACAGCCCAGCCCTACTGCAATGTAGCTAGTTTACACACAGCCCAGCCCTACTGTAATGTAGCTAGTTTACACACAGCCCAGCCCTACTGTAATGTAGCTAGTTTACACACAGCCCAGCCCTACTGTAATGTAGCTAGTTTACACACAGCCCAGCCCTACTGTAATGTAGCTAGTTTACACACAGCCCAACCTTACTGTAATGTAGCAAGTTTACACACAGCCCAGCCCTATTGTAATGTAGCTAGTTTACACACAGCCCAACCTTACTGTGATGTAGCTAGTTTACACACAGCCCAGCCCTATTGTAATGTAGCTAGTTTACACACAGCCCAGCCCTACTGTAATGTAGCTAGTTTACACACAGCCCAACCTTACTGTAATGTAGCTAGTTTACACACAGCCCAGCCCTACTGTAATGTAGCTAGTTTACACACAGCCCAGCCCTACTGTAATGTAGCTAGTTTACACACAGCCCAGCCCTGTTGTAATATAGCTAGTTTACACACAGCCCAGCCTTATAGTAATGTAGCAAGCCTACACACAGCCCAGCCTTATAGTAATGTAGCAAGCCTACACACAGCCCAGCCCCACTGTAATGTAGCTAGTATAAGAACTAGCGAGTCCTGTAGGTAGCTAGTGTACACATTGTCGCCCTGGTAGCATCAGATGTGTCGCTGTGGTCGCTCTCCTGCTCTGGGAGATAAGAAGCCCTTTCAAACATCATCCGATCATATTGTGATCAAGTGGGTTGGCTAATCACAGCACTGAACTAAAGCCGTTCAATCATTTCTTGTAACGGCTCGGCTGTATTGAAGCACACACATTGACAGTGTACTGTGTAACATCTGCATTGTGTGCTCTTGGTACAAAGTGGGGACACCAGGGCCCGAGTGTGGTGACTACTGATGGAGGAAGAAGAAAGCCGCTTTGTCGGAACAGTCTCCGGATGAGGGCCAACGGAAAGAAAAGTGAGAAAAAGATGACATTGAATTATTCAGTGTCCTTTTGAATTACGAGGAGAGGGACCGCTCTTTATATCGATCATCATGATTGCCAGCACATCTCTAAGCCAGGCGAACACGCGCGCTCGCACACACACACACACAGACACACACACGTGCTGTGTGTAGACACGCGCGGCACACTTTCATGGACGACAAATCCCAAATCGAAACCATTAAGACGCTTTAGGCAATATGCAGTCTGCTGATCATGACCATTAATGAAATCGCTTTGGTTCGGTAACTACTTTTCGTTAGAGGTGCTTGTCTGCTCCTCTCAGGCTTTTCCTGGTGCCATGTGGTCAGAATACTGTCACAGGGACCACAGCACGACACCAGGTCATTAGAGGTTATCCAAATGTTTGATTACACGACACATATCTGATTACCAGGTCTGTAGACACCGCCGTTCGTTCCCCAGGATGTGCTGTACCGTCGTGTACGCCAAACCAGCACATAATTATAACCCAATTATTGTTTTGCTGGAATCAGTAATTACATACTTTCATGTTTTGGTCAGGCCATCAGCTGAATGGTGTGTCAGGGAAGCGTGGGTGGGCTGGTTCTTCTGTGCTTTTCTAGCTTGTTTGTTGTTGTGTAAAACACACCTGTGATTCATGTTGATGGTGTTAATGGCTCACTTTTAAAACTGGAATCAACAGGAAAAAAAAAAGTGAAGGCCCAAATATAAGACAAAATACTTCCCGGTTGATTTCCGAGATTCAAAAGGTATGGGTGGGGGTATGAAGACCTGGACAAAAGATATGTGCGTCCAACATTAGTCCCCTGACTTTCCATATCTCACGAGAAAAGGTTGCTTGTCTAAGACTGGGGGATGGTCATGACAACACAAAGAAACCTTTCCTCTGTACGGAGTAACCCTGCCTCGTTTCAGCAAAGTGACATCTACAGGGATGCTGCTGGGGAAGCTGTGTGCCGGAGCAAGCCTGACCTTCCCGGCAAGAAGGCTCCCCTCCCATGCAGCGTCGATGTTCGAAACAAACACACCCACCCCCGTGCATCTCAACTCCTAATCCGTCCACCTGGAGGCTGGCCAAAACAGAAACCCATAAACCATGATGAACCCGGGGTGGAGACAAGTTCCTGGTGTAGCACCACTTTATAAGAGCGTCAGATGGACTTTTAAAGAGATGAGGGGGTCTAAAGCACAGCACACGACATCCTGTTAATCTCCATCAGCATGGAGCGAAGAGAGATGGGGGGGTAGAGAAATAGATAGTGTAATTAAGGAGGGGAGGGCGAGAGTTTACGCATAGAGAGAGAGGGAGGGGTAAGGTGAGAGAAAGAGAGAGACAGAGAGTGAGAGACAGAGAGAGAGAGAGAGAGAGAGAGAGAGAGAGAGAGAGAGAGAGAGAGAGAGAGAGAGAGACTGCCACAAGGAGAGAGGCGGCACTGGCCCCAGCCCAAGCAGGCAGCATGGTGGCCAGGATGAAACTGGCTGGACGAGCCCAAATGTCTAAATGCATTCCTGGCTCCCGGCAAAGTCATAGTCTCATCCACAGGATCTCACAGCATTATTTGTGTTGCAGCCCACAAATATCTTGGCTCGGAGGAGCCTTGGCAACCAGTGTGAAGCACAGCCTCCAGTCTTTGATGGGCAGAGAGAGAGAGCGAAAGAAGGAGAGAGAGTGAGAGCGAGAGAGACAGAGAGAGGTGAGAGGGAGAGAGATGACAGCGGGAGAGAGAGAGAGAACGAGAGGGAGAAAAAGCGATATGAGAGAGAGAAAGCGAGATGAGAGTGAGGGAGAGAGGGAAGCTACGCGGAGGCACTTTCGTAGGATTAAATCTCCCCTCCTGGAGAGGGGCCACAATGACAGAGCCCTCATTTCCAAACACACAGGCAAACAAAAAAGCAGAAAGATTACATGGCGTGATTGGACCGGACCTGTTTGAAATCACATGAACAGCCCGATGTGCGGAGAGCGGACACCGCGGGCCAGAGCAGACGATGGGCTTTATGACGCGGACACGTCTCAATCTGTCAAAACACGGCGGCGAGGCATGATTTCAGAAGCACTTTATCGAACGCCTCGCTCGACCGCGACCGGAGTGCATTGGCAAAATGTCACCGGAGGAAATGATAAGTGAGGTCACCTACCCGAGTGCACACAGAACAGACCATCAAGTCAAAGTTAGTGTCGGCTCTAAAAGTGTCACTTTCCGAACGGCCACGCCACTTTTTTTGCAGGACCACTGCTTTATGTGAGACACGGCCTTAGGTGAGGGAAAAAACGATACACACGCCAGTTCTGTTAGGGCCTTAATGTGGGAGAGAGGAGCAGGGACAATAAAGCAGGCGGGACCAATCAATCACCAGACACTGTCCGGTAGATTTCCGCTTGAAAACCTGATTTGAGGACACAGCCGTTTCAAAGACCGATACAGCGGATAGATCACCAGGGGAGTCGGGCAACAAGACGGGAGGATTTCTCTGAACGAGGGTAGGTGACGCCTGGGCGGCAGGCTTTGGTATGCGGTGTGGGCCTCACGAGATGAGCCGAGGTGCAGGCGATGGAGACTGGACCCAGAGGCCTGGGAGAGATAAAGCAGCTTGTAATTCAGCACAGGGCCCCCTTCCTTTACCTTATCTGACGGGGGACAACACAGCGACACGTTTCTTCAGTCCTTCCCTGCCTCGGGCCAGTTAAACCTCTCCCCGGCCCCGTTTTCCGGAAAGTTCTTCACTAACGAGCTCGACAGTCATTCCAGCCACGGCCCTCGCTTCCAAAACGCCCGTCGACATTAAAGGACAGGTGAGAAACCGATTGGAGGAGGTGACATTGCCCGGGCCGATGACGACAGACTGGAACATGATGGCACCATGCTGGAGAGCATATGGGGGTGGGGGGTGGGGGGGAAATATATCCAGTGTTTGATACTCTACAATATTGTAACAGGAATTTTTTTATCCGGGAAACGGATGTTTCGAGATACTGGTTCCGATCTGTCTCCTGTAGCACTATATCATCTATCTGGGAGAGTGGAGTGAATGGGGCTGGATCATCAGGAGGTCATTTTCTGGTCTGCTTAGCTGAGCCCCTGAGGCAGGGACGGTTAACATCCAAACAGCGCAGGTCTCTCCAGAGTATGACCCAATCATAGGGATGCTGGGCCGGGATAAAGGATGATGATGACGACGGTTATTATTTTGTTGTTTGCTCCTCCTCGCTTCTCCTCGCCCCCCCCTCCCCCCCTGCTTCTGAATCCCAGCAGCCTCCAGGAGTTGCAGGGATAGAACGCCCACATATTACCGGATTACAGCGTGAACCAAGGCACTCTTCCTGATTCATATGATGTTGGCCAACGGCCAACCAAGCCAGAACCACTGCCTCCACATGAGCTGTTCTGGAACATGTCTGTATCATCTGTTCACGTCAAATGGAAACTCTCATCAAGTCAACTGGCCCCATGCTAACTCCCCTAAACCCATAAGGTGTCGAAAATAGACATGTCAACAACAGAAGGAACAGTGTTCCCTCTTTAAAGAAAAACCTCATGAGAATCTCCAGCCTATTAATGAGTTTGCCCCCCCCCCCCCTCACGCCTTATAACCCGATAAAGAAGCGCGTACTGAGAGAAACATATTAGTTATATCAACAGCGCCTCAATTACAGAAAGCATCCTCCTTGGGCCGCTGACACATGTGCTTAAACAAGCCATTCGTCTCCTCGTCTGGCTCCTGCGCGCTGGCTAACAGTGATGGACGCCAGGTGCCTGGTAATGTGTGCCGGTTCAGAGCTTGGCTCTGGATGCCTGCTTCAATCACCGTGGCCCGGGCCTCTCTGGCTGGCAGGAACAACATCCCCTCAATCACACCACGCCCCTTTCCTGGGCATGAGATGGCAGCGACAGACGGAGAGAGGAGGAGGAGGGCGGAAGATCCAGAAAGGTGGTGGAGAGAGAGAGAGAGAGACAGAAAGATAGAGATGAGAGAGGGAAAGAGATAGAGGAGAGGGACGAGGAAAACCAAAAGAGTGAGGGAGAGAGAGAGAGAGAGAGAGAGAGAGAGAGAGAGAGAGAGAGAGAGAGAGAGAGAGAGAGAAATGGGAGGGAGAGGGGAACCGGGAGAGGGGAAGAAAGAGGAAATCAGAGGAAAATTGGGTGAGGGGGCGAAAGGGAGAAAGAGAAAGAAATCCCAGCAGGGAAGAAGATTGGAAGAAGAGGGGGTGAAAGTGGAGGAGAGTGAGAGACGGGAGAGAAATCAGGTCTGAGGGCCCAAGGCTCTGCCAAAATCACCTCGCCACGTCTGCGGATGCATATCCTGCCTCCTCAGCCATGGGGGAAATAAACAACCTGGGCAGGCAGAGAGGGGGGAAACAGGCCGAGATAGGGAACAGGGTGCACGGTGGAGATAGGAAGCCCGTCCGTCTGCTAGCAGCTGACGCCTCCGGGTCGAGACGAGGGTCTCCAATAGATAGCTGGACGTTTCTCCTGCTTAAGTCAAAGCTGCTACGGAAACGCCTCCGACTCGGTCTATCACAGCGCTTTAAATCTCCTGGGGCCTCAGCCGAGTGGGGGGGGGGGGGGGGGGGGGGGGGGGGGGGGGGGGGGGGGGGACATTGTTTTCAGGAGGTTAAAAGTCTAACTCTTCCCAACCCCTCCCCCACTTGACATTGACCAAACAATGGAGCTGTGTGGACGGGCCTGTCATAACAACGCCCCGTCTGTTCGTTGGCCCCTCTCAACTTGAAAAGCCCGGGTATCGATTGAAAGATAATGTCGGACAGGAGCATGAGGAAGGTGAGAGGAGGACAAATCTTCTGGTGCGCAGGGAAAAAACGAAAGAAGAAAGTTACTTGCCGGGGCGAGACCTCACCCCGTCTGAACTCGAAAACCCGTCCGACACGAGGCGCCCTTTTCTGCCAAACTCCCCGGCACGGAAAGCACACGCCAAGCGGCAGACGCAGAGCGAAGCCGTAAACGGATGCGAATTTGAAACCCAGCCTTGCGTGTCACCAATACAAATGAGGCGGCCTTTGCAGGGGAAGCTCTTCGTCTGCTCCCGTTCTCTATCTCCCCCCTCTCCCCCCCCCATGAATATATTCATATCATCTCGGTGTGGAGAGGGTGGGAAGCGACGCTCGCTGCCTGGGCGCACTGCTCGCTGGGGAATTACAGAACTCATCTGCTGTGATTTCTCCACAGGTCACTCTCTCCGCCGGCCGCTCGACTCGATCGTCAGAGGGGCAGACACGTACTTCTTGTTTCATGGTAATAAATTGATTCCATCCAGGATAATCGTCTCGACAGCGCCGGGGAAAACCGGCGTAGTGTCGGCGCGCTTTTGTACTTAGGGTACAAGTCTGTCTCTTTGCAGTGTGTTTGTGTGTGTGTGTGCCCTTGTGAGTGGCTGTCTCTTTCACTGGCTGTATATAGTGTGCACTGTTTGAGTGTTGAGTCTCTGTCTGTTTGCACGCCTATTTACTGCATGTGTGAGTGTGTGTGTGTGTGTGTGCGTGCTGTGTAAAAGTCTGATTGTTTACACGCCAATACAGTATACAGCATGTGTGTGTGTGTGTGCTCGTGCGAGCTGTATGAGTGTGTTGCTGTGGAGGAGAGTTTGCCATGGCGTCTGAACCAGAGCTAATCCTCTTCTTTGGTCTGCATGTGTTCCATCAGCAGGACTGAGTGATCTCTCCGTCCACCAGGGTCCAGGGTGGAGCAGCAGACCAGCAGACCTCACTGCCCCAGGCACGCACAGCAACCAAGGTCCACATTGAAAAGAAAATGGAGGACGACTCAAACCACAGTTTGTTTATTTATTCATGGTTTCATTTTTTTGGTCAGTTGGTAAAATGTAAAAAGGGCAGCTTTTCAAAGGCTGTTCAGAAGAGAAAGAAAAACGAGGATAAAATATAAACCGTGTTGCGGCAAGAAGATTTAGTTTCCATCCAATATGCTCAGGGTGCTTCTGAAAAGACACTCACTTAGCCACTGTTTCTCTGACGCATTGCAAGACAGTGTTAAAGCTTTGAAACAAAATAAACGCGATAAACAAACAGCACACAAACAAACAAACAACAAAAAGACTGTGGCAGTCGTCCCAGAAAAGAGGGGGAGATTTGAAGCAAATCCTGCTGTGCCTTTTAGAGGGGAGAGCTTCACATCTGATCCAGGGGGGATTGGACTGAGCCCAAGGTTTGGAGTGTGGGGGGGGGGGGGGGAGAGGGAGAAGGGAGAGAGAGGAGAGGGAGCGGAGGGGTGGGGGGGCAGAGGAGAGGATGAGAGAGGGGACATAAGGGCCAGGGGAGGGCGGCGGACCAAAGAGAGAGGGGAGAGCCGAAAAAGGTTCAGGATGCACCCTGCTCCCCCATCCTCGAATTAAAAACGCCTTTTACTGCTGTGTATTCTGTACCCTGTGGAGGAGGAGAACGACAGCAAAAGCGGACGGGGAAGAAAGACAAGAGAAACCAAGCAGCTAGCTAAAAGGAACATCCAAAACCATACTGGAGAGGTTGTGAGAAGCGTGGAAGCGTGGACTCCCTGGTGCTGACCGCCTCGTCCACTGAAGCACAAACACAACGCGGGCCCAGGGAGTCCGGCCCGAGCACAGCATCGGATCGTCATCCAACTGAATTCTGCCACATATTAGATGGTCAGTCGCATGGCGTAGCTCAGCGGGCTGTGTGCTGGAGCGCTGATGGATATCATGGCTGGGTTTGGGTCTGCTTCTTGCTACCCTGGACTATTCCCAGGCTGGGTGATTAGCAACACAAACAGGCTCTGAGGGGGTTTGTTCATGGATGCATGTCGGAATATTTGAGTAGGGATGGAAGGCTGGGATTATTTAGGGGGGGGGGGGGGGGTGAAGGCGGGTGGGAAAGCAACAAACCGAACGTTTTGATAAAACGTTCAGTCTTAAATAAAATAAAAAAAACAGATAAATGTTTTACGATTTCGGACCCAATTCGATACTCGATCACAGTCGAATGCTTTCACACTGAGCCGTGTCTAGACTGTACACCACACATCCCTTTCCTGTGCTCCAGTACCTGTTCTCGTTGCGCTGGGTGTAGCGCGGCTGCGGGTCCGAGTCTCCATCGTTGACGTCGTAGCTGGCGTCGGGGTCCTGGGCAGGGGCACAGAGAGGGGAGTGAGGAGGGGGGAAGAGGGGCGTACACGAGTCATACCACACACACAGACGTTCTAGAACCTCTCTCCAACCCAGAGTCATGTGACCCTTGTCCGTAGACTGACATGACACAGAGCTATGGGAGCAGCTTCTCCACCCTCCCAGCCCCCCCCCCCCCCCCCCAGCCCCCCCCCCCCCCCCCCAAGCCCCCCCCTCCCAGCCCCACCCTACCAGCCCCCCCCAGCCCCACCCTCCCAGCCCCCTGGCACACAGGGGGACTGCACTCACGTAGTTGGGGGCCAGGTCGGGGTGGTCCTTCTCAATGCCGTCGTCCAGGATGGTGACCACCACCCCCCTGCCTGTGTAGCCCTGGGCCCATGCCTCTCTGGTGTTCAGGTCCTGGTGACTGGGGCTGGACTGGAGGAGCACGGCACGCGTTAGAAAGCCAGCACGCATCAGGAACACAGCATGCAGTAGAATGTAGACACGCGTACAAACACACACACACACAAACACAGGGAAACGGGCACGGCGGCATGCTCACGCACAAACGCGGTCCTGAAAATCGCGACGCATTAAGCAACGCCGGCACAAAGGAGCCTCCTCTGGGAGAACAGCCATGGAGCGAGAGAGATCCACAAGTGACTCACACAGGCCTCATTATACAGCAGGATAGGACCCGGAATGAGGCTACTCTCAGAAACACTCAGGGATGGGGTGCCAGTGCTGCACTAGAGAGATGAAAAGCACGCAACAATAGGAGAGAGAGAGGGGGGGGGTTGGTGTTCTGGCTACTTTAACACCGCCTTCGCCAATAGCTGACGCAGTCTCTGGGAAGCCTCTTTAGCGGGGCGTGAATGCTGGGTAATATTCCTGTCAGGGGCCGAGGCTTTTCTGCTGGATATATGGAGACGTGAGAGATTGTGGAGAGCACATTGGGCTCACTCACCAGGGGGGGGGGGGGGGGGGGGGATCAGAGATACGGGCTCCAATCCTGCCTCTGACGGAGAGAGGGGGAGCGAGGAGGAGGAGAGGAAAGAGAGGAAGAGGAAAGACCGAATGAGAGAGGGAGAAAGAAAGGATGGAGAGAGAAAGAGAGAGGTGCTAAAGGGAGTTTGAGAGGACAGAAAATAGAGAAGGTGAAGGGGAGGAAGACATCAAGTTGGAGAAGAAGAAGATGTGTCCAAATACAAAAAGAGACAGAGAGAGAGAGAGAGAGAGACATTAAGGAGAAAAGAGGGAGAAAAAGAATGATGCCGGCCGTCAGCTCGATCACTCTTCCCTAGTCTGAGCCTGATGTGTTAAATGGATCCCGATGGAAATAGACGCTAACCAATCCATCGGCCCCCTGCGGTTTCCTTTAGGGCATCAGTCAGGCCCCTCCAACCCAGGCTTCCCATGGATCTTTACTCCGCAGAGGTGACCTCCTGCTGGCTAACATCACAGCCCTGGCAGGGCCTAGGAGAAGACATCCATTTCCTTGGCTCCGAGCACAGTACCACCACAGACTTTTTAAAGATGGTCGTTTTTTTCAAAGCATTTTTCATGCTTTATTGGCCAGTTTGTAAGTGATGTGTGACAGAAAGGCAGCAAAGGGCCAAGGCCGGATTCGAAACCGGTGCCACTGCGGTAAGGCCTCAGCCTCCATGGTACGCGCCCCCCTGGACATCCTGTCTCAAGACAAGCAACGCCCTGACAAATCTTCTCTGAATGTCTAGGAATATCATTCGCACATCTTACGAGCCAGTCAATTCTGATGCTGTGAAATGTGCACCAAAAAAAAGAAAAAGTGATATTCAGGGGAATACATCCTACAGACAAAATGGATTTAGATAATCCATCTGTCAGAAGAGCCGGAGTGAAGGATTGCTGCTGAACATCCGCCCTCGTCCACGGCAAACCTCATTACAAACAGGCCATTTCTGTTTGCTTTCACCGAGTTGGGTGGAGGAGTTCAAACCGCAGAAAGGCCTTAAACCCTCAGCCGATTAGCGGACTAATGCTGAATGACAGAGGTGGTTTCACAGCTTCCATTCACAGGTGATTTATGTCTCGGCAAGTCAATGCTGCTATTAATCCGTTTCCAGCACCAAAGGCTTAGTGCATTACGAGAGAAAAGGAGGAGAGAGAGGGAGAGAAAGAGACAGAAAGGACATGGGACAGAATTAGGAAAGGGAGGAAAAAAGTAAGAAAGAGATGAGAGAGAGAGAGAGAGAGAGAGAGAGAGAGAGAGAGAGAGAGAGAGAGAGAGAGAGAGAGAGAGAGAGAGAGCGTGAGGGAGAGATAGTGAGAGAGAGGCGGCGAGGAGGACAAATTAGACGAAAACAGAACCCCCCCCTCCCCTCCCACTGTCTGCTGGTACTTCCTATCAGGCCAGAGTCCTGCAGGTGTCATGGCTTCCTCTCTGAGCAGGCCACCAGCAGGGCAGAGAGAGAGCGAGAGAGAGAGAGACAGAGAGGGAGACAGAGACAGAGAGAGAGACAGACAGAGAGAGACAGAGAGAGACAGAGAGAGACAGAGAGAGAGAGAGAGAGACAGAGAGAGAGACAGAGAGAGACAGAGAGAGAGGACAAAGAGAGAGAGAGACAGAGAGAGAGACAGAGAGACAGAGACAGAGAGAGACAGAGAGAGAGAGAGAGAGAGAGACAGAGAGAGAGACAGAGAGAGACAGAGAGAGAGGACAAAGAGAGAGAGAGACAGAGAGAGAGACAGAGAGACAGAGACAGAGAGAGACAGAGAGAGAGAGAGAGAGAGAGAGAGAGAGAGAGACAGCCCTCGCCATTACCAACTCCCCACACACGAAGGCGCTGAGGCGACGGTGAAGAAGAACGTTTTTTTCCCGCTCACGACTGTGACATTCCTCGTGAAGAGCCGAACTCCCGGGCCTGCGCGCATCTCCCAATAGAAACCCTCCAGGAGACACACATTCAATTAGCTCTTATCTAGATGATCATAAGGGCACGATAAATTGCAGTCTGTGCATCGAGCAGCTCTCTCTCACGCGGTACGTTCAACCCCAGGGCCTGGGTGATATTCAGGGTTTGGAGTACAGCCCTGGCTTCACTAGATAAGGCTTGATTAATCGTTGGAGGTGTAGTATGAAATAAGCCAACGTTCAAACTTGCTTGGCTACCCAGACAGTGGAACCACGGAGCAATTAAGAACGGCTAACCCGTGACTTATCTCCGGAAAAAAGAAAGCCCAAGCTACAAAAACAGGCTTTCGTCTAGCCGCCCGTCATCCGTCCCCTCGACAATGTCTGTCCCCGAGCAGCGAGCGAGGCCGGACTAAAGAAACGACGGAAGATTGCGGTCCGTCGCCGCCGCGGGGCGGGGTGGGGCGTGAGCGCGGAGACGTTCCGCTCACCAGGTACCACTGCTCGGAGAACTTGGGGTCTGACGGCGCTTCGTAGATATCCCTCTTCTTCCTCGGCTTCGCCACCTGTTGCTCCGTCCACTGCACCTGGAGAGGAAAGCAAACACACAAACACACGTTAGCACTGATAATGAGGGGGAAAAAGAGCCATCGACATGCGCCTGCCCACGCGGTCCTTTGAAGTGCACGCCAAACGCTCTTCTACCAGCAGTTCGCCCCGCGTCTTCCAGACCGCACACAGAGAGAGAGAGGTGCCCAGCTGAGTTCGATGACTAACACGGCAACAGAGAGCGGGGAGACTCATTTGACTCGTTTCCTTCCTCACGTGCTGTGCATGCTCGCGTGTGAAGTCTGACCCGGGACGACGGTCCTCGGGAAGTTCCGAACCGCGTAAACACGGTTTAAGGGCTCCAGTCGATCCAGGCAGACAGATCACGGACCAAAGCAGACTGAATAATAAGGACACAGACAGGCAACTCTCCCGATAAACACGAAGCGATAACACTAGCCCTTCAGTAAGTCTGGTCATGGAAGCTGCTTGGTAGTCAAGCCTGGAGCTAGATGTACGTGACACTGTCTCTGTCCTGAGGGACTGCCCCCGTCAGAGGAGAAAGACCGTTCTCATTGTGGAGATTGTGTCTAATACGGCAGCCATGTTTGCACAGAGAGCCCAGGCAGACAGGGAGTCTCTCTTATCCGCTCTCTGCCCGCTGGCTTAGGAGCGGGACAGATCCATAAACCATAAGGCCCGCGCGCCTGGAGACAGCCCGCACTGCCTCTGCACCTGACTGACTCCCTGACTCGGCAGAGAGACGGGGAGAGAGAGGAGGAGAGACTGAGAAATATTGAATGAGGGTGAAATCAAGCGAGATGAAGCGGCAGAGAGAAAGGGAAAAGAGACAGAAAGAGCCATATTCAATGACAGAAAGCCAGTGAGAAAAGAAAAAAGAGAGAGAGACAGAGAGAGAGACAGAGAGAGAGAGACAGAGAGAGAGAGAGAGAGAGAGAGAGAGAGAGAGAGAGAGAGAGGGGGGAGGCTGCAGTCCCCGCAACGAGCACAAAAAAAACAACAAGCAACACTGGTTTGCAGTTAAAAACTAATAACAAACCCGCCTCCCCTCCCAAACAAACCAACTCATCCATTTATTTCCCTCCTAGGGACCGCGAGGAGAGGAGAAAGGGAGGAGGAGGTGGAGGACTAACAGACAGGGGTTTAATGACGGGGGGCTTGAATGCAGCTGCCAATGTCATGGTTCCACTGGAACGATCAGTCAGGGGAGATAGCGGTGAGCTGAGAGTTAGCCAGGCACAGAGGACGGCCTGGCGGAGGGACCAGACAATGGCAACAATGTGAGAGACAGGCCCAGGATTACGACAGAGCGGGAAAAGATGAAGCTTAACAGACTCATTTACCTAATCCCAATCCTGCCATTCTTCTGTCTACACATGCAAAAAAAACAAGAGAAGGTATTTAAAAAAAGATAGTGGTTATGCTGCGCTCAGCAGACGTTGTGTGCCTTTAATCTCCAGGTAATTCCACATTGTGTTTATTTAGCTACTGCGGGAGCGTTAGAGGTCAGTAAGAAAGATGAAGGTCATTTCCACTTGTTTCCATGAGGAAGCTTTCACTGAAATCGACACGGCTGTCTCACTATAACATGCAATCCTCCACCCACACCCACACCCACGCCCACACAGCCGATGGCCACGCCTTGCTCCAGGCAGCAGGGGCTGTCATAGCAGGGCTCCCCCCTGGAGAGGCTAAACCTCAGCTGAACTCAGCTAGCCTGCTAGCCACCCATGCTAGCCTGGGGCCTCCATCACAGCCTGTTAACACAGGCAGGCAAAGGCTTCAGATGCTAACCCTCTGCCGTCCTGCATTAGGATCCTTCCATTGAGAAGCGTTTTCACTTTCCGGATTGACTGACTCAAAGAGGCACTGACATTTCCGACCTTGGTTCCTTCTACACCTCGCAAATGAGGACTCGGAGGGGGGTGGGGGGGGGGGGGGGGGGGGTGGTTCTGGTCTGGAGCCAGCTGGACTGGAGCAAGCCCTGATACAGGGAGATCTCTGTCTGACCCAGCCCAGCGGCTCCAGCACAGCTCTGGCAGGGAGGGCCGGCAGATGGTTCCTGTCGGTTCTCCACTCGCTCTCGCTCTCCCCCACGGTACCCTCTGTGCCCGCCCCCACGCTACAAGGTCACCCCTCCCACCCCACCCACCCTCCCCGCGTTTCTGCTCATCCAAGAACGTCTTTCCGAGTGTTGTGGAGCCGCACGGTCCTCTGCAGGAGCTGTGCCGTACGCTACGCTAGGCAGGCCGCCGCTAACGAGACGAGCGGCCCAGCCCTAGCCGAGATCCAGTTAGCGGGGCTGAGCTAAGTGCTCGCCTGCCACCAGCTGCCTTCTGCAAACGAAGCCGACTTCCCGTGAATGATAACGTCCTTGGGAGACAGATGGGAGAGCGTTTCCCGTAGAATTATAATCTCATTAACTTTTGGATAAGAAGACAAAGCTCTGGATGAGACCGAACATGACAAGACGAACAGACAGGAAAACGGCGCTGTAGGTGTTGTGAGCGCTCCGCGCCACGCGCCTCGTCAGAACCCACACACCCAAGAGCAGAAGTTGGGGGGGGGGGGGGGAGAGGAGTAGGAGGAGAAGGGGGGGGGGGGGGGCGTGTGTGTGCAGTGAACAACACAACATATCCTGACAAAAGTGTCAAACCATTCCGGATGGTTCTGCTTCCCGTTGACAGCCATACTTTCTTCCCACGGTGTAACACAGCTGGCTTGTTGGCTCGTCACAGACGGGAGAGAGTCGTCGTCTGTGCCTGTCGATGTGTACCAGGGGGGGGAGGCCGACTGGCGGGCGGAGCGCCCAGGGCGTGAGGGGCTCGGGTGAAAGTGTGCGGAGAGGGGACCTACCTGTGGTTCCTCCTGGAGGAGAGCGTGGGTCCTGCTGTGGCCCGATAAGGACCTCTTGGCGACCGAGTGATGGCGGAAATGATAGTAATCTCCAAACACCTGCAGACACAGAGAGAGCGGAAGGGGACGGGAGTTAGAATTGGAGGGAGATACACACGCGCACACGCGACACACCCCTGTTTGTGTACGTCACGGAAAACCTGTGACAGGCACCTCCCCATGCGAGTCCAGGTGGGAGAAACACACACACAAACACACTCACTCACACACGTATTCCATCACCTGCAGACACAAAGAAGCCCTCCCCCCCCCCGTCCTTCAGCAGTGAACGGAGCAGTGTCCTCAGGCTACACGCTCTCACACCTCCATAGACTAAGACATCAGTTACGCCTGGCCCCGGAGCGGACACATCCATCTCCAATAATTAGACGCGTCCATTAGAGAGCGAGCGGCCAGCGCCAGCCATCAGTCACGCGCCTGCCATCGTTTGTTACTCACGCGGGGCTGGTCCCCCCCCCCGCAAAAAAAAAGGGAAAGGGGAGGAAAAATATGTTTTTGAAAGGATGAAGGAACAGTGATCGATGGCCTCGCTGACGACGATCCTGGAGGGGAGAGAGCTGCTCTCTCTCCTCCCCCTGACCTCCATGTTCCCTGGCTGGCACCTTCGGTGCTACCCCGTCCCTGGGCCCTGGCCAAGGACAGAGGCCTGCATGCACAAGCCCCGGGAGCTCATCAGGGAGGGATGGAGGGGGTCGGGCTAGGGCTGTCTCCTTCAGGCTGGTCAGCGGGGTCAGGCTGGAGGAGGACACAGACGGGGGGGGGGAAACGTCTCCAGAGCGTGAACTCCAGCATGCAGAAGTCGAGAGAGAGACAGAGAGAGACAGAGAGAGACAGAGAGAGAGACAGAGAGAGACAGACAGAGAGAGACAGACAGAGACAGACAGAAAGAGAGACAGAGAGAGAGACGATGAGTCAGGAGAGAGGAAGGAAATGCCGTCCTTGGTCGCGGAGCTCCTATTCGCGCGGGAGACTGGCGTCCGTTTGAAAGGGAAGCGTTTCAATTTGTGCCGCCGCGCCACCGGGGACCGTCTCACCTTCACGAGACCAGCGGAGCGAGGGAGGAGAGGGGGGGGGTGAGTGGGCCAGCCTGCTGCGGATGGATGCGTGTGAGGAGGGAGAACAGCCGACACAGCAGGACGGTGGAGTCTCCTGGGGATGCACGAGTCTGTATGGAGGCAGACAGGGAGGGAGGCAGGCAGGCAGGGAGTACAGATGCTCGCCAGATGTAGGATTATGTAGGGAGGCAGGGAGACAAGTAGACAAAGAGTGGGGGACTGGGGGAGACAGACAGGTGGAGAGGCTGGCAGGCAGGCAGGCAAGGAGGCAGGTAGACAGTGAGACAGGCCGGCAAGTTCCCAAGACCAGTCGGGTGTGCTGTGTGTAAGTGCGCGCCGAAGCCTTTCTCTCGCCCCCACAGCTGCCAATCGTTTGATATGAAAATGGATCCGTGCAATACGGTGAGCGTGGGCAAGCGCCTGTCCCCGTTACGACAGTCGTCGAGTCGTTGAAGGCGTGTTCAGGCGTGCATGCCACTCGCCAAACTCCACTGTTGACGAGTGGAAATTGGCCGGTACACACACACACACAGACGCACAGCAGGTGACGTGCAGGTAAGCAGGCTTAATGATCCTCCTGGGCCTCACAGGGAGGCTTGGGGTGCTGTGTGCAGAGAGCTAGCTAATGGCGCTGGGTGAAGAGAGAGGCAGCAAATGCGGGGCGAGTAGGAGCTGGTGACATCGTCCTCGCTTATGAAGGTACTGCCTGTCAGGCGGAAAGGTCATGCAGGTCATTTAACGGCAACCACAGAAAACTGGAGCCAGCTAGAGTGCCTCTCCACGTCTCTTCTTGCTTCTCTCTCTCTTTTTCCATCTCTATCTCTCTCTCTCTCTCTCTCTCTGCAACCCTCCTCTCTTCCACACCTAACTCCTCTATATCTCGCAGGCCTTCTGCAGAAGACTCACTTATCCGCCAGAATTCTCCGCGGAATTCTCTGTCTCCCCTCTCTGTTATTCTGACAGGAGGGGGGGAGGAGGAGGGGGAGGGGGGGGGGGCAGAGTGTCTGAGTTCACCGCTGGAGTGTCTGGATCAGACTGGGTCATCCCTCTGGGAGGACTAGATGGGAGTATGAATCATGTGCAACTCAAATGGCCCTGTTCCTGTGTCACCTTCACTGTCCTAGCACCCTGTACCCTCCTCTCTCCCCAGGGAGCCTGGCTGGCTGGCTGGCTGACTGGCTGAACCTCAGACTGTGACACAGTCAATATTGGCCCGCAGAAATAGGCTCCAGTTCAACGGTGCCTGAAAGAGAAGTCTTCACTTCTGAACCGAGCTTTTGGAAACTATTTCACGAATGAGGGTGTACATATGTTCATGTAAATGCAGTGGGTGCTTATGATGATGTGTGTGCATATGTGTGTGTGTGTGTGTGTGTGCAGTGCAGTTGACCAGAAAGTGTGTTGCCCTAGCTTTATGAAGGCAGTCCAGAGAGGTCAGGTTGGCTGTGACCGAGCTGCTGTCTGGTATGGTACCAGTACATTCCCTTGGGCCAACCGCACATCCTCTTTATTGGATACACAGAGATTCTTCTCCTAAGGAAAAACACTGGCCTTAGTTGTTGGTTGAGGCTGCAGCAATAACGTTAATCCACTTTAACCACCATCACCTTTAATTCAGGCCATGTCACCCACGTGGGCCTGCACGCACGCACGCACGCACACACACAGTAACCACAGGCACTGTCTTCTGTCACAGAGAAGGAAATGTCAACTCCACAGCATAGCTCATTGATTTGCCACGTAGCATTTCCTAGTCCCTGTCTCCTAGCTTTTTACAGCTGCGCACACACACGCACGCACATGCACACACACACACACACTGTGACGGCCTCCTCCTCCTCAGCCGTTAAGTGGCTACACCTGGGCCCGGTGCTCTCTTCTCCTTTAAGCCTGTAAGACCCCTTGTTGTAATATTACAACTTCACCTTTAGCTCTAAAAAAACACATTTCCCCCCAATTTTTTTTTTTTAACACCATATTTTCACATTTCTACATTTCTTATTGTATTGCCTTGCAATGCCATTGGATGCTAAATGTGTATATAGATCTGGCTCTAAGGCCATGAACTCAATCCACCAGCAAACTTCCCTGGAAGCGAATCTCCTTGGTCGGCAGGTATATGCTGTGTTTGGCGGATGTGACGGATTTGGGTTTTTGTTAGTTTTTGCTTTTTATATGCGCTGAGATTCGGGTTTTTGGCTGTTTTTTGTTGTTGTTTGTGCTGCAGAGTTCCCCTGGTAGGCGTAGCGGCGTGGTAGGCCTACTTCTGGGACACACCCAGGGGCGAATCTAGGTTCCCACCTTCGGGGGGGCTAAGCTCCAAGATAAAACCTATTATTTTTCCTGTGACCCAGCAAAACTAGGGGGGTCTGGGGGCATGTTCCCCCAGAATACATTTTTGAAAATATCCTTTTAAATAGTGTCCTCTAGTGGGTTTTAGGAAGATAAATTAACACATTTAGATTTAAAATATGGAAAAAAAAAATATATATATATATATTTTTTTTTGTATTAATTAAAAGCATTTGTCTCAGGGGCACTTGGTGGTTTGACAGGGTCGTCAGCTTGCTGGTTGCCTTGTTTCCTCTCCAGCGGGCTATATAGTGCCTAATTACCCGCCACAACGCCTTTGAAGACTAGGGTTGAAGACCGACCTGGAGTTCGTAGATATGACAGCTACTATGTTGGACTTTATTGGGGCTCCGTCTGAAGAGCTGTTGGCAGGGTTTACTAAGGACCAGTTGTTGAGGCTCGGTGACCATTATAAGATTGAGGTCAGTGATAAGCGGTTGAAAGATTCTGTTTGGTCGATCTTGGCAGCAAGCTTGGTGGACGCTGGCATACTGCCTCCATTTTCCTTCGGGTGACTGGGCTGCACCTGTAGCTGTCTGCGGGTACGTCGGCTATGTTCGGGAGTCGCGGTAAAGTCTGCTGTAGGGCTACTTGGGGCATACGAGTTGGTTCCTGAGGCCTATAGACAGCGCTTCAGGACGTGGCAGATAAAGGAGCAGGGGCAGACACGTGGAGTTTGCCCATGTTTCGTTGGTGGTTGTTTACCCGTGGGTTTGTTAGTCGTTGTTTGCCCGTGATTTTGTGGTCGTTGTGAGGCTAGGCAGGGGTTTACTGTGGACGTGCGCCACATCAAGGGGAGGGACAAGGTGGTGGCTGTTGCTCTGTGGCATGCGCATGTCCCTAGGCTTGTTTACATGTGTGTGTGTGTGCGCTCTCTTTTTGCTGCTCCTGCCTGTCCCCCCCCCCCCCGTCACGCACACACAAAGTGTGACAGAACAGACAATAGGGAGAATGAACAGGTACATTAGGTTAATGTAGCAGTGTAGCTATACGGGCCCAGAGGCTGGGACATTTGTTAAGGCTGCCACACTGTCGTCCCATCTAAGGCTACAGGCTCATTATTTGTTTGGAAACATAAGCTTGCCGGCTTGTTTTCAAACGGAGGCTAATTATATATTGCATCTAAGGGCTTAAACCCTGCGTGTTCGCTGTCTGTAACTGATTTCCATGTATCAAATGGGCTACGTTGTGCTTCTAAAAGGATGTTAAGTTAATGCAAACCAATGTGAGATCCCAGTTTCTGACAAGCGTACAGTGATTTCTCAGGGGGGGAAATACAGGGCAGAGGTGACCTTTTACAGAACATCGACGCACACACACAGACGCACGCGCAATCATCCCTAACCGTAGATTCAAATCAGTTACACAGATAACTTGCCGTGTATCTCCAACTGTCTCACCCCCACACACACACACACACACCGCTCAGAGCGAGAGATCAGAAATAATGTACTTTCTGCCTTTTTAATTCAAAGTGCTCCCACTGGGATGAATCTGAAGTCTTAAATCCCTCGCTGGGGTGGAATAATATGCTAACCAAATTAGTAAACACCCAGTTCTCCCTCGCATCACTGGACCAATGAATATTCATGGGAGTCAGAGGGAGTTGAACTAACTTCCTGTCTGGCGTACAACAGGGCCCCCCTGCTGAGCAGGGGGTCTGTCTCTCTCCTCAGGTCCACGCACTTTCACAGAGGCCTGGAGGCCTCCGATCTCGCGACACACACAGAGCCGGGGTCTGGCCATTACTGTAGCGCCTCCTAACACTCACAGAGAGGGAGGGAGGGGGAGAGAGAGAGAGAGAGAGAGAGAGAGAGGGGGAGAGAGAGAGAGAGAGAGAGAGAGGGAGAGGGAGAGAGGGAGAGGGAGAGAGAGCAAGAGAGAGAGAGCAAGAGCGAGAGAGAGAGAGAGAGCGAGAGAGGAAAAAGAGATAAAACAGAATACTGCTACAGTAGCCACAGGGGGTCCTCTCGCTGGTTGGTGTGAGGAACAAAAAGCCGGGAATGAGGAGTAAACAGAAAGCAGAATATGGTAAATGATCAATCTAATACATTCTCGGATGGAGAAAAAGAAAACTTGGCAAGGAGAGGTGAGCTACAGGGAACAAGAGAGAAAGGATGGAGGAAGAGAGAAACAGAGAGAGGAGGGAGAGAGAGAGAAACAGAGAGAGGAGGGAGAGAGAGAGAAACAGAGAGAGGGTGGAGGAAGAGAGAAACAGAGAGAGGAGGGAGAGAGAGAGAAACAGAGAGAGGGTGGAGGAAGAGAGAAACAGAGAGAGGAGGGAGAGAGAGAGAAACAGAGAGAGGGTGGAGGAAGAGAGAAACAGAGAGATGAGGGAGAGAGAGAGAAACAGAGAGAGGGTGGAGGAACAGAGAAACAGAGAGAGGGTGGAGGAAGAGAGAAACAGAGAGAGGGTGGAGGAAGAGAGAAACAGAGAGAGGGTGGAGGAAGAGAGAAACAGAGAGAGGAGGGAGAGAGAGAGAAACAGAGAGAGGAGGGAGGAAGGGGCTGCTGTTGAAAGCCCGTCCCAAGGACACAGTGAACAGACGCGAAGATGAAAGGTGCAATCACAAAACCTTCGGCTGAGTCACCGGGGACGTCAGCAACCCGTGAATCAACTGGTCACCTCGTGACACGGGAATTAAACAACAACCTTTGCATTTGCTTCATTCAAAATGGTAGTCTTGACAGGCTGTGGTAAAGCTGTTCTTCGTCCCGTATGCACTCTGCCGTATAGGCCGGAGGTGTCATGTCAGCCTCGTGGCATCACGCGCGACAGGCCTGACAGCGAGCGGACGCTGTGAACACCTCAACACGACGCCGTCCGCGCGAGGAGGCTCCGTCTAACTCCGTCCAACTCTCTCTCGTACATCCCCATTTCTCTCTCTGTCATAGTCTGTCAAACTCTCTCTGACACGCTCTCTCTCTCCCTCGGTCAAACTCTCTCATATCATCATGTTCTCCTTCTCCCGTCCTCTCAGACACTCTCTCTCATATACTCCCTCTCTCTCTCAGCCAACCGCAGACAGCCAACAGCCGACCTCACAGCCCCTCGGTGCCTCAGAATACCTTGTTAGGACAGAGAAAATAAACAAGCCTGCGTAAAAAATCAATGGCACTGCACTTTGAAAGCCAAGCTATTGATTTTTGATAGACTTCAATCAGTCGATCACTCCGTGGGTGCGGGTGAAGTAGTTAGCGCGCGGGGAGGGAGTGCGGGAGTGCGCGAGGGATGAAACGCTCGGAGGGGAGTTGGAAGACGTCGTCTGGCCTAAAGTGTCCTTCACTTTGATGTCGCTGCTGAAACGGAGATGAGAAGCCGTCGACAGCAGCAGGAGCACGTCCTGTAGCAACCCCGGTATGCCACACACACACAATCACCATCAGACACCATCACAGACGTAAAAACAAATCCCTTTCACTCCCCTCATCCTCCCATCCACCCCCCTCCTTCCTCCTTCCATCCCCTCCTGCTCCCCCACCCCCCTCCTCCTCCTCTTCCTCCCCACGCCTCCTCCTTCTCCTCTCCTCTCCTCTCCTCCCCACCCCTCCTCCCCCTCCTCCTCCCCCTGGAGCTCAGAGTGGCAGGGCGAGTGAGGGAGGCCCCGAGGAGGGCAGCCGTCTCCTGCAGCATGCAGCCCCAGACAGTGGAGAGGTGGTGAGAGACCTCTCTCTCTCTCCCGCTCATGAATCATTCATGGAGCTGTTCCACCCAGCCCAGACTGCCCAGACTGCCCCTCCCCCCCCCACCACCACCCCCCCCCCCGCACCGCGTCTCCCAGGGTCCTCCTTGGCAGGAGCGGAGCTGCCGGCACGCATCCTGCCCTGCCTCGGTCAGTCCGGCCTGCTGGGAACTGAGGTAAACGAGATCCGTTTTCATTTCCGTTCAGCACTCGCCGCCGTAGTGCTCCCAAACCCTCCCTCCCTCCCTTCCTCCTCCTACTGGGCCCGGGCCTGCGTGATGCACTGGGAGGCTCCCGAAGGTCTTATGGTCGGATCCACCTCCCTGCACTGTGCTGCCATGCGTTAAGATCACTGTGGATCGCACCTCTGCACCAGCCCATCGAAGCCCAACTGTCAAACTCCCTTAGAGGGCCGAATAGGACGCGTGTCGTGTCACAGGGGGGCGCAAAATATACAACCCACGGGGGGCGAGGAGAGGAGAGGAAAGAGGAGAGGGAAGAGGAGAGGAAAGAGGAGAGGGAAGAGGAGGAGGAAGAGGAGACCATCAGTCACTGGTCTGCATGGAGGGGCGTGACACGCGTGCACAGGTCGAGGCTGCTGTCGGCCACGTGGAGCGGTGTTCAAAGCCCTAGCTAGCACATCCTGGAATAACCCCCCCCCTGCCGGCTCTGTGCCCCGCACTGAGGAAGTTGTGGCCACGCTGACGCACAACAACCAACCCCCCCCCCCCCCCCACCCCCCCCCCCCCCCCCACACACACACACAGACAGACACGGTGTGTGCCTCCGTTACATCTCACCACCGTCCCCACCGGCAGCGACTACAAAGGCGAGCTTATCGGGGATGACATTCAGCCGTGGCAGGTGAGCTTTGTCGCCGCGCTATTTAGGGAGGAGAGGACTGGCTGCGAAGGTCGTGACATTTGAACGCCCGTCACATCTGCGCGCCAGGGGACACGTGGAAACGCCGTCCGCCGACGGCCCTCCAGAGGGGACCTGCGTCCGCCCTCCCATCCGCACGGCCGACAGGCACGACCAAGAAGCCGGAACCGCGAGCCGTGCGGCTCAAATGGCTGTTATTAGAGGTGATTGTGCGGCTGGCGCGCGCTGGCTGTTTACATCTTCAAGTCGGGCGGGGGAAAGGAGGCCTTGGGAGTGCTGAAACTCCAGCATGGAGCTTGGACCGTGAAATGAATATAGGGTGCTGCTAATAATATGAGGTGAAGTAGCAGACATTTACTGTGTGTGTGTGTGTGTGTGGCGGGGGGGGCGGGGAAACGTGGGAGAGCACAGAGCACAGAGGCTGTTGCGAGGAGGCCTCCAGGAGAGTCCCAGGATGGTCGTCATAACGATGATAAATGGTCAAACGCTAAGCTGCTCGCTGCCGGGGCTCTGGCGCGCGGCAAACAACGAACGCAGCTCCTGCCAAAAAGGAGAACATTCTGGAGAACGTCACGGGCGAAGGGTACACCTTCTCTGTAAACACAAAGCAGAGAGTCACATGTAAACAAAAGGAGGCGAGGCTAATCAAAACCCGACAACCCTGCCAACTCACGGCACCTTGATTGCGCCGCAAAAACAGTATTAGATTTATGGAAATGTTGTTTTTCACTTCGACGTTTCCAATTGCGGCGCTGTGACATTGTTGTCCCGAGGCTGGGATCGAAACAGTTTTTTTTACAGGACACACAAAAGAAACTGCAGGGTTCAAAGCACAAAAACAACCTCCCAAAATGTTTTTAAAAAGTAATTAATAACCTGACTGATAACTTAGTCTGTGTGTGGGCATTCCGAGATGTGTGTTAATAATAATAATAATAATAATGTGTTGCACAGGGCTTACAGTACATTGTGTTTTTAATGATTGTCTAGTCTTGGTAGGTTAGCTCAACTCTCTAAGGACCTAAAGGAGATTGAGATAAACAACAGACACCCAGACGAGGATGACTGTCACAATGTTGCCTCGCGCAGAAAACCGAACGAGGAAGTCCACTTCAGCTGGTCAACAACAACTTCAGGAAGCTACTTCCTGCTGCACCGACTGTGGCCCTGCGTGCCTCGAGTATGTCGGCCCCGCCAGTTCCTGCTCTAGCCCTCACATGACCTTCCCATGAGGGCTGGAAGGAGAGGGAGGATATGTGCGTGAGTGTGACAACAAAGAGGGTGTGTGTGTGTGTGTGAGAGAGAGATGTAGGGTGAGAGGTAGGGGAGAGAGAGAGTGGGGAGGGAGGGAGAGAGAGGGATGGTTTGAGAGAGAGAGAGAGACTGCTGAGACAGACCACTAGGCAACATGTTTTCTCTTCTCGATCTTTCCCTCTGTCTGAGAGTGTGCAAGGTAAAGGATGTGAAACCTATGTCCCCAAAAAAGGGCTCGGTCCCAGAAAGGACTCGGAGTACCTGAGGTAATGTGCAGAGTGGAGCAGCTGGACGTCGTCATGTCTAAAAGCCTCACAGAGGTCGACCCAGGGCCGCCCGTGTGAGGTCACGTCCCTCTGCTCACACGGTATTCTCTAACTCATCCACAGCAGGAGTCACAAGCACAACTCCATTGGCTTTCATTTACCATTACAGCCCTGAGTCCCTGGGAATTGCACACTTAAAACACGTGGCGGATGCTGGAGAATGCTGCCGAAGCTCCTTTCATCAGGGAGGATGAAAGGCTCTCTCCTTCAGAGACACGTCAGTAAGGCACGGTGGCTAAGGCGTGCGCAGAGCACGGGGTCGAGCCCGTGGGGGCCGCGGTGGAAGATGTGGTGAAGGACGGAGGAGGATGGAGGGAGGGAAGGAGGGAGGGAGGGTTGATGGAGAATGGTCGAGAGGACGGGAGGGTCGGTGAGAGTTGGAGCGACGAAGGGAGGGACGGAAGATGCAGGACGACGTTGAAGGAGGGAGAAGGATGAGGGCGGGAGGAAAAGGAAGGCGTTCCTGCACCAGTGGAACCCGCTCACGGCAACCTAGAGCAGGAGACGGGCTCAGCGTTCTGTCTCTCGGTACCCATTTAGACAGTGTGGGTCTCGCAAGTCGCGCGTCTCTTTTCAAAGCAACATGACATTTGTCTTTGAAAATAGAGCGCTTTGGAGGGTCGTCTATGGCCATCCCTTTCTGTTAGCGTCAAAAAGAGTGTTCGGCTTCACAGCCGTCAGTCTTGTTTTATGGACGACTCGATGAAAAATGGAGTCGAGCCATCGCTGCCAGATATTGGCAGTGAGAGTGCATCTCGCTTTGTGAGATGGGTTCTTCACCAGGCTGCATAATGGAGTGGAGAGGGTCCAGTCAGTTAAACCTCAACACACACACACACACACCCTTTCAGGCCGTCTCACATCCGCACAGCGGCAGACACTTACATTCAGCTGCTAGGGCACCAGCACAGAGAGCTGTCCCCCCTCCCCCCCCCCCCCTCACGCACACACGCGTATGCACGCATGTTTGAATGAACTCACACGCTAACACCTAACAAACACACAAGTAAACACGCAATTCCACACAAGCGCGCACGCCTCGCCCCCCAGTGCGAGTATGCAGAGAACGCGCTTGCAACGCGCGCACGCTCGCCACAATGTCCCTCACGCCCGCGCGCCAATCAATCAGCGAATTAGCGCGGCTACGGAGCCGTGCGGTGCGTGCAGGCGTCATGAAATTATTTATTCCGAAAATCCATTTTGTGGATAATTTCCCACAAAAACAAACGCGAATGAGCAGGCCTGTCACGAAGCAGGGCTCCAGTAGAGCGAGCCGCCCACCTCACCGAGACCACCCCGGGGTTGCCATGGCGCCGCCGGGGACCCAGGGACCTTTGAAAGAGGCGGTGAGTGCGTGTCGGCCACCCTTCGGCTTTTACAACGCTCCATCGCTCTATCCGTCAATAACGAGTCAATAATAAGCCTCAGACCCCCCCCCCCCCTTCTCTTTCTCTATCACAGCCTCAAGCTTCATATCCCGCCCCTCCTCCCCCCCCCCCCCCCCCCCCCCCTCCCCCAGCCTGATTCTATCAAGCAGCTATCGACCCGGCTTCGTATTCCCGGGAGCCCTTCGAGAGAGAGCGCGCCGAACCAGGCAGACCTTTTACTTCGGCATTCCCCCTTAAGCCTGAAAAGGTTAGATATTTTCGACTTTGCGTGCGACTTTCGCATCGCGCCGCTACCTGCTCGCCTCCCGCTAGCCCCGCTCGCTCTCCTAACGAGGGGCCGAGGAGGACGAGCGAGGGAAACGTCGGCGGCGGCGAGATGGAGCGGCAGCTTTCCGCACCTGCCACGAGCCACCTGTCCTCCTCACGCGCTCGTTAAGTCGCTACACTGAGGCGTGGAAATCACACATGGCTGCGTCTCGTGAGCATTACGTTTGACAGGGCATGGAGCGCGGTGGCAGAGATGGAGAGAACTCTCCGGAAGCCAAGCCGGGAGGATGTGCACAGGCTCTACCCAGCAAGGTTAGTGAGGCTGGGAGGAGAAGGGGCCAGTCTGGGGGGGGTCGAGGTTCTGGATTCAGTGGCAGAAAAGTATTTTATCTCGATATTGGACAGGATAATTAGTCATTCCAATAAGACTCTGGATCTGAAGCCTCAGCTCCGATGACAGATGAGGTGTTTGGTGTAGCGGGACGAAAGATGGAGGGACGTTTCACAGAGCTACAGCTGCCATTTTAGCCTGCAGCCGAATGGACCGAATGAGTCTCGCTCGCTCACCCCCCCCCCCCCCCCCCCCCCCCCCTCCCTCCCTCCCCCCCCCCCCCCCCCCCCCCCCTCCCTACCTCCCCCTCTCTCTCAAACACACGTATTGCAGCGAGTTTCATCTGGTTGCAGAGCATCTAGAGCCGGTGCCCGACGAGAGTCGATAATGTGCCTCGGGTTAAGAGTGGACAGGCAGGAGAGTGTGGGGGGGGGGGAGAGGAAAGGAAAAAAGAAAATGGAGAGTGAGAAAAAACGAGAGCAGCAGGAAGGAAGACGGCCTTCGCCGCCCCACTTAGCCCAGGTCTCCAGAACAACACGTCTGTCCAATCACTTTAATCCTGCTGGCCGCCCGCGTCATCGATCTGCCACAGGTCTGAACCGGTCGTAAGTCGACCCTGCGGGGCGGCGCTGCCCTCATAACAACAACCCCTCCGCCGTCCCCCCGACCGGCGCGGCCCTGACCTCCAGTCGCTCCCCGTGTGGAGCGCTACCCGGTCAAACCATCCGTCTGTTGTGGAAATGGCTATTTGAGTGCGTTTTGAGTAACGGTTTTGCTGGAATGCTGGCTTGGCGTCAAGCTATTACTGGAGCCATTTGAAAACAAGTGAAAGTGGGAGGCTGCAGGCTTCCTATAATGAGGTGGTGCATTTCGATGAGGCTCGGCTCTGGGACACCCCTGGGAAGCTCACAAAGACCAGCAAGCACAGAGCAGGGGAGGAGCCTGGAGGGGCTGGAGACCAGCAAGCACAGAGCAGGAGAGGAGCCTGGAGATGCTGGAGACCAGCAAGCACAGAGCAGGAGAGGAGCCTGGAGGTGCTGGAGACCAGCAAGCACAGAGCAGGGGAGGAGCCTGGAGGTGCTGGAGACCAGCAAGCACAGACCAGGGGAGGAGCCTGGAGGTGCTGGAGACCAGCAAGCACAGAGCAGGGGAGGAGCCTGGAGATGCTGGAGACCAGCAAGCACAGAGCAGGGGAGGAGCCTGGAGATGCTGGAGACCAGCAAGCACAGAGCAGGGGAGGAGCCTGGAGGGGCTGGAGACCAGCAAGCACAGAGCAGGAGAGGAGCCTGGAGGTGCTGGAGACCAGCAAGCACAGAGCAGGAGAGGAGCCTGGAGGTGCTGGAGACCAGCAAGCACAGAGCAGGGGAGGAGCCTGGAGGTGCTGGAGACCAGCAAGCACAGACCAGGGGAGGAGCCTGGAGGTGCTGGAGACCAGCAAGCACAGAGCAGGGGAGGAGCCTGGAGATGCTGGAGACCAGCAAGCACAGAGCAGGGGAGGAGCCTGGAGATGCTGGAGACCAGCAAGCACAGAGCAGGGGAGGAGCCTGGAGATGCTGGAGACCAGCAAGCACAGAGCAGGGGAGGAGCCTGGAGGTGCTGGAGACCAGCAAGCACAGAGCAGGGGAAGAGCCTGGAGGTGCTGGAGACCAGCAAGCACAGAGCAGGGGAGGAGCCTGGAGGTGCTGGAGACCAGCAAGCACAGAGCAGGGGAGGAGCCTGGAGGTCCAAGGAGGGAGGGGGTGGGAAGGGGAGCAAAAAGAAGGGAAGAGAGGAGGAAAGGAGAGAGACCAGGAGAAACGGGGAGAGAGGACAGTGGAGGACAAGGGGAGAGAGGGGAAGGGGCAGACATAGGAGGGGGAGAGGGGACGTAGGGTTAGAGACTGAGAGAGAAGGAGTGAGAGGGTGAGAGCGGATCAGCTGGAAGAAGGGAGGGGCTCAGGGAGGCTTTCGGGAAAGGACGGACGGAAGAGAGGAAAGGAGGAAGGACTCAAGGAAAGATGGAAGGAAGGAAATAAGGAAGGACGTGAAAGAGAAGAGGCCCTTCAAGGCGGGCGTGTGTACCAGTGAAGTCAAAAAGGTGCGAGGCTACCGCAGATCTACAGGGTGGGTGGATGCAGAGATGACAGAAGGCAGGCAGGTTAACAATGAGCTGAAAGCCAATCCCCCTGTCAGGCTAAACATGCTGAAAATAATGTGCTGGCACTGCTCGCCATGGCAACGTGGTGCCATGGCGCTGAAAGGCGTGGAGGGACGGTGCCAGGCGTCTGCCGAGCGCGAGGGCTTTGGTGTTCAGCTGTGATGAACACGAGAGAGAGAGGGCTCCACACTTAGATTAGACAGACACACAACGTTACACACACACACACACACACGCGCACGGACAGACAGGCAGACGCACACACGAGGACAGAGAGACACACACACGCAAACGCACACACAGACAGACGGACACACACGAGGACAGACAGAGAGGAACACACACACACGAGGACACACAAACACGCAGGGGAGAGGCAGAAGGACGAACAGGATGCCATGGAAAGACTTTGAAGGGAGAGGTTGGTAAGGGGAGGAAGAAAGAAGAGCAACTGAAGATTTTCGACTCACTGAAGGAGGACTTCATCTCTGATGCAGCGACGCATGCTCCTACAAGCTCTCATCCCTTAATCATTTTGCAAATGGGTTTTATTAAAGACACAACCGTTTGTTCCCCACTGTACTCGCCAGCCCTGCAGAACAGCTCAACTTGCAGGTATTAGTACCACAGGTACAGGATAATGCTTTTAGAATCTGTCAAAGTGCGTGTGAGTACGTGGGTCTTTGTATCTGTGTGTGTGGGTGTGTTCACTGTCTGCTGAGCATAAAAGAATGAAGATCATAAAGTGTGAAATGGGTAGGCGTGAGCGTGTGCGAGATTCTCAGTGCTGTTTTTGTGTCTGTGTGTAGTGCATATGTCCGTGTCTGTCTGTATCTGTGTGTGTGTGTGCACTGAGGCAGTGCTCCATCCTGCAGAGTGATGGTCAGTGACATTACAGCCCATTACATTCTACCCTCCGTGGTGTGCTACCACTGCCCAGGAATAGGATGAGTGGGCAGGGGAGCGCCTGCCTGTGTAGCTGTGGACTACGTTCAGCCTGGGAGCTCTGCTCTGTGAGCTGAAGCAAGCGGAGAGAGAGAGACAGACAGAGGGAGAGAGAGGAGAAAGACAGGGCACACACAGAGAGAGAGAGAGAGAGAGAGAGAGAGAGAGAGAGAGAGAGAGAGAGCGCAAGGGACAGACAGCAAAAGAGACAGGCACAGTGAGATGGAGAAGGAAGCAAAAAAGAGGAAGAAAGGAAGGAAGGAAGGAAGGAAGGAAGGAAGGAAGGAAGGAAGGAAGGAAGGAAGGAAGGAAGGAAGGAGAAGACTTGTGGCATTTTCTCTATTGTCAACATAGGGTGAGTCAGCCTGACCACCTCCCACAGAACTTGGCTCCACGAAACAGGAACCACACATGACATTGACACCTGGGCTCCACAGAGATCTGCCCACAGCACAAACACGCAACACACGCGAGCACACCATCGAATCCCTGCTAACCATAAAACGCTTGGCACGACGACGAAGCAAATCGTTCGAAACACGATGAGCGAGTGATCACGTCGGATTCCTTTTGATGAGAAAAGTGAACAAACTCCTGACGAATGACATTCCCACGGTGCACCCAGCAAAGAACCAACCAGTGGAGAGGAGGGAAGGAGGGAAATATGACTAAGCTCAAACAGCCCCAGGACACAGCGTTTCCTGTAACCTTTTCCTCATATAACCTATTGCGTAGGGCAGAGAGACGCCAAGGGCTGCCTATGTAGGCCATACCCCCCCTCTTCACCAGCCCTCTCTTTCCCTACACTTCCAGTGCGCAGTCTGGATGGTTGCTTATTGTGGCGGGGACTCAGATAGATGACTGGGGATTTTCACCTACTTACAGTAAACCCCTACTACACCCTGGTTGACTATGTGCAGCGCAACATCCCCGGCTCCTCTCTCACATTCTCACACACGAGTCATTTTTAGACCTTGTTCATCTCCCCCTCTCTCCCCCCCCCCCCCCCTCTCTCTCTCTCTCTCTCTCTCTCTCTCTCTTTCCCTCCTTCTCTTTCCCACTCTTCCTCACTTGCCAGGTTCTCCCACTCACTCCCTCCCTCTCTCCCCCTTTACTCACGCTCTCCATCCTTCGACGCTCATCTCACTTCGACTCCTCTCCTTAGTATTCTCTTCCTCTCCACTGGGATTCATCTCATTAGTTTACTGTACCGCCTGTGGTGCATGGTATATCTACATGCCTGTGTCTCAGATACAGGGGTGTGAAAAAGGGTTTGCCCCCCTTCCAGATTTCTTATTTTTTGGCTTGTTTGTCACACTTCAATGTTTCAGATCTTCAAACAAATGTAAATATATGATAAACAACGCAAGTAAACACAAAATGCCGTTTTTAAATGAAGGTTTTTATTATTAAGGGAAACCAAAATCCGAACCTAAATGGCCCTGTATGAAAAAGGGATTGCCCCCTAAAACCTAATAACTGGTTGGGCCACCCTTAGCAACACCAACTGCAATCAAGCGTTTGCGATAACTTGCAATGAGTCTTTTACAGCGCTCTGGAGGAATTTTGGCCCACTCGTCTTTGCAGAATTGTTGCAATTCAGCCACATTGGAAGGTTTTCGAGCATGAACTGCCTTTTTAAGGTCATGCCACAGCATCTCAATAGGATTCAGGTCAGGACTTTGACTAGGCCACTCCAAAGTCTTCACATTGTTTTTCTTCAGCCATTCAGAGGTGGACTTGCTGGTGTGTTTAGGATCATTGTCCTGCAGCAGAACCCAAGTTCGCCTCAGCTTGAGGTCACAAACAGATGGCCGGACATTCTCCTTCAGGATTTTTTGGTAGACAGCAGAATTCATGGTTCCATTTCTCACAGCAAGTCTTCCAGGTCCTGAAGCAGCAAAACAGCCCCAGACCATGACACTTCCACCACCAGATTTTACTGTTGGTATGATGTTCTTTTTCTGAAATCCAGTGTTTCTATTACGCCAGATGTATTGGGACACGCACCTTCCAAAAAGTTCAACTTTTGTCACGTCAATCCGCAGTAAGTCTTGGGGATCATCAAGATGTTTTCGGGCAAAAATGGGACGAGTGTTAATGTTCTTTTTGCTCAGCAGTGGTTTTCGTCTTGGAACTCTGCCATGCAGGCCATTTCTGCCCAGTCTCTTTCTTATGAACACTGACCTTAACTGAGGCAAGTGAGGCCTGAAGTTCTTTGTTATTGTGGGGTCTTTTGTGACCTCTTGGATGAGTCGTCGCTGCGCTCTTGGGGTCATTTTGTTCGGCTGGCCACTCCTGGGAAGGTTCACCACTGTTCCATGTTTTCGCCGTTTGTGGAAAATGGCTCTTACAGTGGTTCGCTGGAGTCCCAAAGCTTTAGAAATGGCTTTACAACCTTTGCCAGACTGATAAATCTCAAGTACTCATGTGTCCCTGAATTTCTTGGGATCTCGGCATGATGTCTAGCTTTTGAGGATCTATATCAGGTTTTCAAACTGCATATTGTCATGCTACCGGATGTCATCAGGAAGTCATGTTAGTAACAGCAACCATGACAGAATGATGCGCTCCTGTTCACTCTCAAATCCCCTGGTTGAAGAAGACTGTCTAACATATGGCATCCACCATCCACCACCCAATATCCATCGCCCATTATTATCCATTTTCCACATGTATTATCCACCACTAGTGGTGTACCGATACACTCACGATACAATATGTATCACGATACTGGGTGTAAGTGATATTTCTTTTTACTCGAGACTTTTCCAAGGGGTAGAAAAAAACGAGAAAGAAAGTCACATCTGGAGAAGCAGAGAGATTGCTAAGTGACAGTCATGTACAATGTCCCCCATCATTTACATTACATTTAGTCATTTAGCAGACGCGCTTATCCAGAGCGACTTACACCAAGTACAGGGACATTTCCCTGAGGCAAGTAAGGTGAAGTTTCGTACCCAAAGGCACAACGTCATTTTTGCACGAACCAGCAACCTTCTGATTACTAGCCCGATTCCCTAACTGCTCAGCCACCTGACTACCACCTGTGCACCCATCACCTCCATTCACGTTCGCATTGCTTCTGTGTGTTCCATTGCCAGCATGCACACTAATGCACTTTGTCTCCGAGAAGATTTCAGAGCTGACTTGTTTATCAGAACCGATTAAACTATGGCAAAAGTGGACCCCCCCCCCCCCCCCCCCCCGTGCCTGTTATAAGTGCCAGTTATACATAAAAGCCGGTTCCTTGTGCAAAATAGCTCCTTGCTTTGCAGTACAATATGTTCACAGAAGCACCCACACAACACCCCCTGATTAATATACGATGACTCTTATCGAGCCGAAGGAGAGAAACTCGACAGGAGAACAATGCGCGCAGACCAGATTACTGTGAGGGGCTTGACGAGGAGAGCCCCTCGACTGCCGTCTTAAACAACAGGGTCGCTGGGCTCGGCGGGGATAACAAGAGGAAAAACAACAAGAGGCAAACAAGGCCGCAACATTGATCGAAAAAATAAAATGAAGAAGTTAAGCCTGAATTAATTTTCGAAACCCGCATACAAAAGTCCTCTCTCCCCCCCGCCGCCCAAAAAAGGGACTTGAGGGGGGGGGGGGGGGGAGTGGGGCGTTCCGCACCTCCCACGCATGTATGTTTGGGTGTTTACTGGGGTGTGAAGGCAAGCTGGCTCCACACAGACATAGGCTCGTGTGTGAAGTGAGCCAGTCTGTGGAGTATACTGATGGAGGGATGGCTCTGGGGAGGAGCAGGTCAACAGGAAACCACAATCAGACAGAGGGAAAGACTCACGCAGCCAGGGCTACTGGAATGATGTTTATCTAGAAGAGAAAACATGTTGCCTAATGGTCTGTCTCAGCAGTCTCTCTTTCTCTCTCTCTCTCTCTCTCTCTGATGGTAATCACTCTCCGTCCGTCCCTCCCTCTCTCTCTCTCTCCCTCTCTCTCCCTCTCTCTCCCTCTCTCTTTCTCTCCCTCTCTCTCTCTGATGGTAATCACTCTCCGTCTCTCTCTCTGGCTCCCTCTGTCTCTCTGTGTCTATCTGTGTCTGTCTGTGTCTGTCTGTCTGTCTCTCTCTTTCATCACAACATGAAGAATGAGGACGCAGTTAAAGGCGCTCTCAAACCAGCTCGTCTCCTCTCCCTAAACGCTCCCTGGCGTGTTGCAAATAGGCTGGTGACTTACTGTAAAAGCCCCAAAATAACCGCCGGTTCTTCTTCCCGTTTCAAATATATCCCTGAGTAAACAGTGGGGGCCTGGCCCTCCCTCCGGAGGCCCACCCAGCCCCACAGACTGCAGACTGGAGCCAGGCACATACAGTACATTATGCCCCAATTACACACAAACCATGGGAGACAGACGAGAGCTAGCGGGCAGCTCGAAGCTTTGCCACTGCTCACGCACAAACATGGAAAGGCTTAAAAGACACCCAACAGGGATTCGCCCCCACATATGGTCGCACAGATATTCCCCCCACACAAACGCACGCGCGGAGGCACATGAAGCATACCGACACACGCATGCACGTTTGTTTTCCTATACTTGTGAGGACCTACGATTCACGCCCATTCAAAAGCGTGCTATCCCCTTCACCCTAACTGTAACCACTAAATCTAATTATAACAACTAATCCTAACCCTCCTTAAAAAAAAAACGAAATAGACAGTTGTGTGGACCAGGAAAATGTTGTCATTCCTTAGATTTTTCTCCTAACTTGTGGGGACTTCAGGTTCTCACAAGAATAGTAAAACCTGAACACACACACACCTCCCTGCTAACCTACATTGCCGTGGTTGACGAAGCCGTGCTTCCTGGCGACGAGGTCGGCCTGCTCGGGGCCGCCCTGGATGCGAACGGCCCAGGTGTTGGTGTAGACCTGGCCGGCCGCGTTCGTCTGCGGCACCGTGGTCAGGAGGACCAGGGCCGCCCCCAGCTGCAGCAGGACTAGCTGGGCCTCCATGACCAGGAGAGCAGGGGCGACGAGCCCTCCGTCAGCCCGTCTGTCTGGTCTCCCTCTGTCTCAGCGCTCGGCCGGCGCGTTGCGGGCCAGCTCTCCCTCACTGCGGCAGGGCAGGGCGGTGACCTGGAGGGCAGAGGGCACCGTGTCACGCTGGGGCATGGCTGCCAGAATGCACACAGACATTTAAACCCACCCACACACACTCTTTAGTTAATCCCTCAGTGCTACCCGGTGTGTCTCCACACATTAAACCAGAGGTTTTAATCGTGAAAAGGCCAGCAAAACGACCCAGGAACGAAAGAGGAAACCAGGCCCTGAGAAGGAACACTTTCTTAAGTTCCTCTTCTGACTCGCTCTCCAGCTTCCGCCGCTAATGAAGACTTGATTGTGGAACGTACTAGGTAGACTAAGCTGCCAAAGGACGGCTCTGTTCCTCCTTGGGGCCAATCTTCACACACTCGGGAGGGAATGAAAAAAAGAGAGAGAGAGAGCAAGAGAGAAAGAGAGGGAGAGAAGAGGACAAGAAGAGAGACAGATGAGAGAGGAGTGAGGAGAGACAGAGAGAGAGAACAGAGGAAGTTAAAAGAAGACTGGTGGTGGTGGTGGTGGTGGTTGGAGATAGGGCTCCAGCTGAGCTGGGCTGCGGAGTGGAGCCCGGGTGCTCCTTTTGACAGCTTGAGCTTAGCTGTGGTGCGTGCGTGCGTGCATGCTCGTGAAAGAAGCGGCGGGTGACTTGAGTGGTGATTTTATGTCGAGGCTGCAGTATCTAAAAGCAGAGCAGCTCTTGGCTTTCCCTCGAGACCAGTTCTGTCCAGGTGCCAGGAGAGGCGTCCGAGGCAGCGCCAGGCCGACAGGGCACAGGCAGACGAGGCAGGCCGCTCGGGCCATCTCGTCTCCACCAGCCGAGGGGCAACATATCAATTCAGCTTCTTATGGAGAGCGGACTGAGTTGTGGGAACGACACAGGGGCCATTCAAAAATCGAATCCGGTCGAAACTTTCCCCACAGCTTGACTTGACAAACGGTTTGAAAACGTTGCATCGTTAATTGGGAGGATATCTATGTGATATGCAGTCGTGAGGGGATGAGGAGAAGTCGAAGCAGGCACCCTGGTCTCTCCCTGACTCCCACACGCGCATTTCGGAGGGAGGGTGTTTTTGCTAGCAGCGGGAGGGAGGCAGGAGGGGGCCCACCCAAGCAGGTCTGTCACCCTGCATGGGGAGCAGTCTTCCTCAGCTCATTAGACCCAGAAATGGAGATGGTGCACCGGGCTGAGAGAGGGGGGGGGGGGGGGTTCTGACTGACACACGGAGCGGGGAGGGGGAGAGAGATGTAGGGAGAGAGAAATAGGGAGAGAGTGGGGAGGGAGGGAGAGGGATGGTTTGAGAGAGGGAGAGAGAAAGAGAGATAAAGAGAGGCAGGGAGGGCAGACGTGAGAGAGGGAGGACGAGAAAGTGGAGGGAGGAGACGAAAAAGAACGGGAGAGAGATCTCAAACATTTAGTCTCCAGACCACCACACACACACACACACACACGCACACGAAACACTGCATAAAGGAGCAAGCTCACAACTACAAACTTGACTTGAAATGCAACGAGGGACCACACGACTCGATAAACAAAGAGAGTCTGCCAAGTACGACACTCTTACCGAACACATCGACCCCCGAGAGCTGTGGCCCGCACATCAAGGCCATTAGACCGACCCTCGGTTGTGATGCTGGGTTCACTGACGCACTCATTAGTGGATTCAAATAAGCAGCGGCTGCCGAGCGCTGGGAAAGCAGGTCACTCACCTACCTGCTATCCTGAAATTACACAGCAGCTGATTATCGGTAATAGCTGTTCCTTCCGTGTCCAGTTAATGACGGACCTGAACGAAACCTGACATCAATTCCCAAGGATGTAATTTCCTGAAACCCTATACAAAAGCTTTCTCCCTCGAACGGAGCGGCGCAACGGGGAAAAAAAACCCAATGGCCATTTCAGCAGAGAGAAAACCTCGCCTGTTCCATGAGAACTCAGAGGCAACCTTTTAGAGGAGGTATGCGATGTGGCAAACATCGAGCCCATCAGGAAGTCAAGGCCTGGAACACTCACCCTAATTGCGCAGGTCTATGAAGGCACGGGCGACAGTGCTTCCCTCGGCTCACCAACAGCTCAGAGGCAGATGGAGAGGAAGAGGATCCAAAAGACAGTGCAGGATTCCTATCAGTTCCTCTTTATTCTACCGTGTATGGGCCTGGCCTCCTCCTCCCTGACAGGCACTCCCTCCCCCTCCCCCCCCGCTCATTGCTTCCTTTCCTCCCTCCCCTAATCACTTGAGAGGGAGGGAGGGGGGGGGGGGGGTTGTGAGTTGGAGCCACCAGGCTAGCCGTTTTCATTATGGTTTTAAAGCCTCCATAAAACAACATGGAAGTGGCCCTCTGACTTGACCGCTGGTAATTCTGCCGATCAGCAGCAGTAAACGATCCCTCTGACGGCCCAGATCTGCGATCCGCTGAGCTGTCGGCGACACGTTACTGCTCCAGGTAGGCGAAGGGATACTGTACCGGGGAGACCTGACAACGCTGCGGAAACGGTCCAGGCTAGTGTTGATGCTGCCGGGGAGGTCATGCAGAGCTGAATTGATACTCTGGGTCCTGTCTCACTCTACGCGCCATCCATGAAGGCTCGGGACTGCTCTCTTTCTCTCTCTCTCACAGACACACACACAAAATATTTGTCTCCTGCTCACACACACACACACACACACACACACACACACACACAGTAGAGCAGGACTACTGACTCCCCCCCCCAGATAGAGACAATGGTCAGAGAGCGGAACAGTGCTCATCACATCCACAGAGGCATACAACAGCACACACACAGGCATAAACACACACACACCTGCAGGACACCTTAGCTTTCTTTAGCCGTGTGTGCTGAATCTTTGATGATGTGTCTGAGAAGCAGCTGGCAGGTGGGACTGAGCCAGGCGGATCTCGGAGACAAGGGATTCATCTCGGACAACACTACCTGGAAGAGGGAGTCTACCATACCAGCAGTCACCAAGAGCAACTGCCCCTAAACACAGCACTGCATCGTCACACTTTCTCATTTCTCATATTTACAGCTGTATCGGTGCTGTCACTCAATGTCACGCTATAATAGGGGGTGTTGTATGGCATACAAGCTACAGGGAAAAACTGTTTTCCCATGGATATCAGTCACCAGGACAAAGGCCATTGTTCACCATCATCATATTGTCTGACATAACTCTTTTGTTTATCTTCTCATGTGACAACCCCACCCCGGCTTGAGATTGCCAAAAGATCATTTCCCACAAAAACAAAACCACAGTTACAGTACAAGTGCAGACAAAGGGAAAGAAAGAATGCCATTCAAGACACACAAATCGTATGCTGTGCCGTTGAGCTACTTAGAAACTAAGCATGGAAAATCCATAGAACTTTGGATCGTGCTACATTCCAACTGGTTGGCTAGCCAGGTGACCTTGAATTTCACTGCTGAGATTCCAATGGGCATTAGATACCAGACATGCAGAACAGCTAAAGAAGGATACGTTTGGTCATAGCAGGTTCACATTTTACACATAATCTGACTATTCCTTTTGGCAAACAGGGTGGCACAACCAAACTTTTACTTTTATGAGTCCAGACCAATATTCTGTGCTAAGCAATCAATGTGACGTTGAACACAACCTCTCTCACATGTGTCAACTAAAATAATGTCTGATATACAGCCATACAGCCTCAGGCTGGGGCGATGCTGCAACAACAGATGTTATAAATATATGAACCAGTTCGGATTTACAGTAGCTGATTGAAAATTATAGGCTACAGAAAGAAACACAGAGAGAGAGAGAGAGAGAGAGAGAGAGAGAGAGAGAGAGAGAGAGAGAGAGAGAGAGAGAGAGAGAGAGAGAGAGAGAGAGACAGAGAGAGAGAGAGAGAGACACACACACACACACAGAGAGACAGAGAGAGAGAGAGAGAGAGAGAGAGAGAGAGAGAGAGAGAGAGAGAGAGAGAGAGAGAGACGCATATCAATAAACTGCACAGCATAAGGCCAAGTGTGATATGACAGTCTGACATAATCGTTCTTACCAAAAGAGGACTGGTTAAAACGTCAACTTCGATAATGAAGCGGAGGAATGAGATCCATTATCTCGTTGGACTCGCTGGCTAACAAAAAAACAATATTGGCTCTGAATAGAAATACATTGTTCACGGAAGAATGTATTGTTCTCAACTCTACGCCGGAGGCGAGTAAATGGAATCAGTTAAAATACATCTAAACCTCCGACAGATTCTGCAAACATGCGCTGTTGCCTCCCAGCTTGCATTTCCCTATTTTGTTCCCTCCCACCCTACCCAAGCTTAGAACAGATACATCCATTCCTTGCTTTCTTAATTCCTCCAGATGCTGTTTAACGTAAAAACAACAACCAAAGTTAACCTTGTTTTTGTTGATAGCTACTTACCATCATCGGAGGTAGACATAATAAAGCATAGACCGCATCATGTCTCTTAACATCCCTCTGTAAATCCCCTCGCTGTTGTGTACGTCTTCGGCAACCAAGCTGGACTTTAAATGACCTATTGTTGGGGAGTTGACGAGACACTAGTACACTCCTCAACAGTCCAAGGTGTGTCCGCGGAACTGCAACATTGTTCCTTTGATATGACTCTGACTGCCACACCGGCTAGCTAGTCTAACGGTACTGTATCCATGCCTTATTCTAACTTTTCGCATCGCTTCATCTGACGGTGTCTTGTTTTTAAAGCTTTCCAGACGTAAACTTGGAAACCTATTTCCTAATGGGACAACACATTTCAATGTTTTTTCTCCTGCGTATCTTCTCCAAACTGAATAGATGTGTCAGTTAAAATTGAAATGTACAATATCCGTCTCGTACTCGTAGCTAGCTAGCTTTTCATTGGAATATTACCAAGCTCGATACAGTTTAAGATGCTAGGGATTTCACAGTGTACACTTGTTTTGAGAACGGCACTGCACTGATTTAAGCGGCAAGGAATTGGTGGTGGCATTTTTCCTGGGGTTTAATTGTACAAATACGTTTTGTTTCGGTTGCAACTGGCCTTTTTTTCGTAAATGTGAACCGAGCAGGTAATCTGATAATTTGCGTGATCTTAAAGTTGAAAGCAAAGACAAACTCCGCCCATGTAGTGAAATAGCGGCTACGATGAAATAAATCGAGGGTACTGAACACACTAGTTCCCAGGAAGTACGTCACAAGACGTGTTGACGTTAAAGCCACGCCAACTGTGGTGTGTCAGCGCCATCTACTGCAATAATACTGGATAAATACTACATTTTTGCATTGTCTGTGTCGTTCCGTAGAGGGTGCTATTACTGCAGGATCTTTACTTAGCTCGCTTGCTGTAACACCCTATGACAAGCAGCCTGGTTTCAAAACCCGCAAGCCCGCTTTCTGCTGTTAGCACGGGCCAAAGTTATCCCGGAATAAGGACAGCACGCATGTGCCGTCAACCCGGATATAGAATTTGATGGTCTTCTTCTTCCATTTTATGAAGCTATATTCAATTTACATATAAATTGGCAAAACTGAGGATTTGTCTGGGCATTGTAGCGCCACTACGTCTATTTAAATCGGTCCCAACCGGGATAAAAAGTGTAGCTATCTTAGCGGTGAATATCACAACTGCCAGTTAACTGGATTTCGCATTCAAGACAGTACATTTACTTATACCCTAGCCAAGCTAACGGTAGCTCGAGCAGGTGATGCAGCAGCTTACTTTAGGTAACTGGAAAATTGACTTTGCATGTAACGTTAACTTTTGATTAAGAGACTGGGCATGATGGACTACCGTGGAAGAAGACATGAACGTGGAAGCAACTGGTCTGACCCAGAGATAGTTGAATTGCTCCAGCTGTGGTCTGACGAGACAGTCCAACTCGAGCTCGAAAGCTCCCTTCGAAATCAACATGTCTTTGACAGGATAGCGGCCGCTTTGCGAGATAGGAGCATATATCGCACAGGGGACCAGTGCAGGGAGAAGATCAAAAAGATGAAGCTGGAATACCGACGTATCAAAGACAATCACAAGTTGAGGTCCTGGAAATTTTACGATGTGATGGACAGGGTCTTAGCAAATAGACCAGCCATAACGTATTCCTCGCTGGGAGGTGCAGTCATCGCCCACCAGGTCCTGCACAGTCCCAGTGGGACAGACGCATACATGCACGGGCTCCCTGCAACTACTTTCGGTCCCGCGATCACGGGTGGGTTTTTGTTTGGCAACCCGCCAAGGCCAGGTGATGACGCGCTGCGCGTAAAATGTGAGGACGTGGAGTCAGGTGATGGAGCACCCCCACAGCTGCTCTACAATTATGGGTCCGAAGATGATCAAGAGACAGAGAGGAGATCTGCCAGATTGGACGAGGATCCTGTGCCCCTTGTTGAACGTGGGGAGTGCATTGCAAACATGATATCTCCATCAGGTTAGCCAATTTCGGCAGATGTGGCATTTCTGGCTCTGTCCATGTGGTCAGGTAGTTATTCACAACATAATGCAACTTTTAAGCCAACATAGCTCTCTTTGGCCCTTGTAAAACATTGTCTTTAACATAATATTGTTGCTTTGAAGCCTCCTACTCCTACCAAATAAGCAATCGGCTGATAAATTGAATAATTATATTAGTAACAAGATTGACAGGCATTTAATCACTGTGTAGCGTAATTCTTGTAGTAGAAATGCATTCTTCTGGCCCTGCAGCTACAGAAAGAAGCTATCATCCCCCTGACTGTATTCGGCCTGCAGATTTCAGCGACCAGAACCTGGCCGGTTCCTCGGGCACTGGAGCCTCCACCTCCGCTGCTCCGGCTCACATGGCACCAGAGGGCCAGGGAGAGCGGCAGGGCCCCCGGACCCAGCCCCCCGAGAGGCAGAGGAAGCGCCGGCGTGGCGCGGGCCGGGGGTCCGGCTCGTGCGGGGGCCACGGGGCCTTGGACCATGCTCTGGTGAGCTTCCTCAAGTGGCAGCGCTCGGCGGAGGAGCGCCTCCTGTCCCTGGAGGAGGCGCGTCTGGAGCGGGAGGCGCGGGCCGAGGAGCGGAGGGAGCAGCAGGAGGAGAGGAGGGCAGAGAGTGAGAGGCAGCATGAGCTGCGTCTCCTCAGCGTGTTCGCCGGGGCCCTGGCTGCAGCCAGGCACACCGGCCCCTCCACTGCTGACAGCACCCTCCCGCCTGCCGCCGCCGCCGCCCCTCCCGGCTCTCTCTCCGCCCACTCTGTCTCGACGTGCTCCACCAACCCAGAGGCCCCTGCTGCCTCATCAGCCCTGGCCAGGCTGCCCGTCCTCAGCCCCCCCTCCGCGGAGACACTTGTCCCAGCTGGGCTTCCCCCTGGATCTGGCAACATCCTGGCCACTCTGAGAGGGGCCGACACACCTGGGCACAGTGTTTACCTGTCCTGCCGGGGTAACACCATCAGACAGCACCAGGGCATCCTGCAGGAGGGCTACACCCAGTACCATGCTGATAAACACCATGACACCCACAACCCTGACGTGAGTGGAACTCCTTTCTCCATACTTGACCGCCAGAGGGCTCCTGTAATGACTGTATCATCGCAACTATGATAATATCCCCATTATCAGGTGCTTGCAAAGTGCCTCGCTGGTAACTATTCTTGTGTATGACTCATTCCCAGGGAATAATCAACATGGGCACCAGTGAGAACAAGCTGTGCTATGATCTGCTCCATAAAAGGGTAAGAGAGAGTGAGAAAAAAACCCAGGGAGAGATTTGGAGAGAGACAGAGAGGAAGATTAAAAGACCACAGTGGGAGTGGTTTGTTCATCTGCATTTGGTTATCACCAACTGGCTCTGGTGTTGTTACAGAGTCAGTGGTCCAGCCTATGTCTCTGGCGTTGCTAACCCTGCATCATACTTCCTGTTTCCCTCGTCCCAGCTGGCCCAGTCTGACATGCAACACATGGACGCAGCTCTGCTTCAGTATCCAGACTGGAAAGGCCACCGCTTGTAAGAACCAGTATCTCAAGTTAAACTAATAGAAACTCAATTTTGATGTTATTAGAATGGTCAATTTAGACATTCCATAAATGTTTGACTAGATTTAAGACTGGCAGTGGAACAATAGTATGCTGATGTTGCCCCCCCCCCCCCCCCCCCCTCCACTAGTCTGAGAGAAGAGGTTGCCAGATTCCTGACACACTACTGTCACCCCCCCAGTCCGCTGAAAGCTGACAGTGTGAGTGGTCTCTTCCTTGGCTAAAAGTGGTCAAACCTGTGTTTTCGCGGCAGAGTTCCTTTCTCACAAAGTTGAGCCGAGTTCACATACGCATTTGTCTGTGTGTGTTCAGGTGGTGGTTATGAACGGCTGTGGTTCTCTTTTCTCCTCCATGGCCGCTGTGATATGTGACCCTGAAGGTAAGCGCTCCACGCTCGCACCCCAAGGGTTGGACCTCCACATGGTCACCCCTCCCCTTGAGTCCCCAAGGCTCCAGGTCTCACAGTCATCCATGCCGTTTCAGATGCCATGCTCATCCCCACCCCGTTTTATGGGGTGATTACTGAGGACCTACACCTCTACAGTGGAGTCAGGCTCTACCATGTTCCCCTGGACTGTGAGGTACTCTAGCCCAAGCCTTAGATGCTGTGGGCAGCCCTCTGTGTTCTTACAGTGTGTGTGTGTGTGTGTGTGTGTTTATGCTGAACTTTATGATAGAACTATTTTTACTGATGTGTGTGTGTGTCTGTGACCTCAGCCCAGTGGCCTCAGCGGCAGGCCATTCCAACTCACCGCGTCCCATCTGGAGAAGGCTCTGACAAACGCCAAGAGAGAGGTGAGGTCACACGAGGCTAGTTCATTGCAGCCTGTTAGTGTCCAGTGTTCCAGGCTACATGAATCAAGCGCCGATACGCAACCATAGGACAAACATGTCGTGTTCTCACACACCTGCATACTCGCATTGAAGTGACAGCCGAGACGTTTGAACCCTCTGGTAACCTTCTGGTAACCTCCTGTTTTTTGTTGTTGTCCTTCTCAGGGGGTGAACATCCGAGCCGTGATCCTGGTCAACCCTCACAACCCCCTGGCAGAGGTCTACAGCCCCCAGGAGATGAGGGCCTTCCTGGAGTTTGCCAAAAAGTGGGTCACGAATCGGAATGAAAACCAACGAGATCCTGCCAGTGAAGACCTTGCACGAATGATTGAATGCCGAAAGCACACCCATAGATCCTAAAAGTTTTGTTTCAGTAGAGCTGTTTCAGCATGGAAAGGGACCTTGATCAAAAGTACCCCCCATGGTCCACCCAGCACTCTCAATTCAGGGCTGTACGTTCCTCCAGCAGCTCCCTGTGGAGGTGTGGTGTTCTGGGGCAGCACATTGATTAAGCAGCCTCAGTATCCATTCGTCTTCATGTGTGTTTCCCGAGGTAGCCGAATCATTCAGAGGTTTGTCACCCGTGAGGAGGACATGGCACCCGAGGCCCCTAGACGTCGAGCTGTACATCTCCTCTCAAACAGGAAGATGGCTAATGACACCCAAAGCACAGGAATCGTTTAGCATCTGTTGTTTTTTGGGGTCTCACACACACACACACACACCCTTCCACACTCACAGACCGCCCTTGAGCTGTGTTAAGACACATAAAGCTGAGAGCTTTTACACAGCTCCCTGAGGCCGACGAGAGAAGAGCCGTTTTACTGCCTGCGCTCCTTCTCTCCGTAACAAGACAAAGTAAATATCATTAAAACCATGCCCAACCAATTGTTAATAAATTCTGTCTTGTTTTTTCTTTTGTCGCCCCCCCCCCCCCCCCCCCGTATTCCTCCTCCATACCTCAGGCACAAGCTGCACGCCATCGTCGACGAGGTCTACATGTTGACTGTGTTTGACGACTCTGTCCCGTTCCACAGCGTTCTCAGTCTAGACAGGTAGCGTGGGGCTCGGCTCTTCTCTGTGGGGGGGGGGGGGGGGGGGGGGGGGGGGGGGGGTGCCTTCCCACCCTGCCGCCATGCCCAGACCTAGAGGTGGCCCTCTGGGTCAACCGTGTGGGGCATGGGTTTGGATAAGGAAATTACCTCAGGATATCAGTATGGTGATGTGTATATATTGAACTCTTAACCCTGCTGTGCCTGTTTTCCAGCCTGCCTGATCCTCAGAGAACGCATGTTATGTGGGGGACCAGCAAGGTAAAAGTCTGAGTGTGTGTGTGTGTACATACTGTAGTGCGTTAAATAACCATACTATATGCCAACCTTGTGTATGAGTCTGTGAAGCACTATCTATGACTGTTCTGTCTTTGACATGTTCAACCCTCTGGCCCTGTAGTGCTCAGTTTTGTGTGTGTATTTGTGTGTGTGGTGGGTGGGTCCTGCAGGACTTTGCGATGGCTGGAATGCGTGTAGGTACTCTGTACACTCAGAACCAGGACTTGGTAGAAGCTCTGGACCAGATGGGAGCGTTTCATGGTGTCCCCGGACCCATACAACACCAGGTGGCCCAACTGCTCCAGGACAGGGGTGTGAACACACACACACTGGACACATACATATTTACACACACACACACGCACACACAAACAGTTATTCTTTAAAACCGCACCCACACAGTTGGAACACACAGACAGCCCTTCCGACATGCATTTGGAAGGTCACCTTGGTCTGTGCTGTGTTTCCAGACTGGGTGAGCGGAGAGTTCCTCCCAGAGACGAGGCGGAGGCTGCAGGCTGCTCACGGCTACGTGACCCGGCAGCTCCAGGGCCTGGGCGTACCCTACCTCCACAGGTCTGCAGGCTTCTACGTCTGGGCAGACCTCAGGAAGGTGAGGACCCCCACCGTGGAGCTCTCCAGCCCTGCTCATCCAAACTGTGAAGGGGTTGCTCCCTCCAAAGCAGATACCCCCAGAGCGAGACTCTCTAGTTTTAAAATGTCTTGTCTTGTTAATAGAAAGACATGTCATGTGTGGAATCTCTCTTTCTGACCTTCTCTCCCGCTCTCATTCTCTCTTTTTCTTTTTTTCTCTCTCTTATGAAATCCCCTTTTCCCGTTCTCCCCCTCCAACACTCCCTCTCTCATTCTCTCTCTATTACTTTATGCTCTCTCTCCCTCTGTCTCTCTCTGTGTCTATCTTACACACACTCTCTGTGTTTCTCTCTCGGTCTCTCTCTCTGGCAGTACCTACGCGAGGCTTCGTTTGCTGAGGAGCTGTCCCTGTGGAGGTGTTTCCTCAGACACAAGGTGGTGCTTAGCTGTGGCCAGGCCTTCTCCTGCTCCACACCAGGGTGGTTCCGCATGGTCTTCACGCAGCAACAGCGCCACCTCCAGCTTGGTCAGTGCACACAACAACAGCGACGACCACACATAATCATTTTCACGACGGTTTATTAGGGAGAGTACTGCAGAGTAGCACTTGGCGGGGAACCAATACATGTCAGTCTGCAGCTATTACATATACAGTTGCATTTATTCATTTAGCAGATGCTTTTATCCAAAGCTATCTCCAGGAGAGAGCTAGTAGCTATATAACAACGACTGAATTAGAAATGTGTATGTTTTCTCACACGAGCGTAGAGCATATTTTCCTTCCTACGACATAGCTGTGCTATTCATACACATATTCACATGTTTCGAGCAAAATCCTTTGCAAAGACGGATCTCCTCGGTTCCTAGCCGGGGCGAATCCACCCAGTGAGCTGACGGGTGGAGACGGGGGCGGTGTGTGCGCTCGTTTCAGGCATGGAGCGGATCAGGCAGGCCTTGGAGGAGACGAAGGCAGCGAGAGGCTTCTCTGCCTTGGGAGCCCCCACAGCCTCTGGGGGGCAGGAGGAGGCCTCAGTGAGGTCACTGAAGAAGGAGGACAGCACCGACTCAGACAAAGCAGTGACCGTCAACCCTGTGTCCGTCAACCTGCCAGAGAACAAACCAACAGACGAGTCAACACAGGAGGATGAGCCCGCCTCTGACATCCCCTCACTGGCCAGCGAGGACTTGGTGCTGCTGGACTGCCAAACGTCTCAACCCGCAGATGGATTGGACTCGCTGATCGGTGCTCTGAGACAGCAGATCCGCTCCTCTGATTGGCTGGAGAAGAACACCCCCGAGCTGGCTGCTGGGGAGGACCCGGGGCTGCTGGATGTCTTCACTGAGCTGCTGGACAGGGCCAGGAAGTAGGAGCCAGGGAAGGAGACAAACAGTTGATAAATAGACACTTTCAAATTCAGTTGGATGCTAACTTGTTTTCTTGTTGTGTTCCTGTTCTGCATTGCACTTTTTATTTCAAAATGTGATCAAAAGGTTCATGATTATGTATTCCCGTACCACAAGGTCTTCTGTAACAAATAAAAATGTGTATGGTGATGCTTTTTAAAGAGTAAAGCCAATACATCAGACCTCATCAAAGGGTTGATCTGTTTGGTTAGTTGTTTAAGAAAGTACCGGTGCAACTGTGATCATGACAATTATATTCGTAATGGAATATGAATATGGATGGATATCATCATCATAAAATATGCTTGAGACCATATTGAGTATTTGACGTTAGAAGTGTCACGTGGTGTTTCTGTCGGCCGTGGGTTGTTGGGGTCTTTCCATGAACCACCTTACATGATCCATGATACTTCGGGTGGGAGACAAGAGAAAGCAGACTTCCGTTTGAATCAACCTAATGTATGTGGGCAATTGAGAAAGATTAGGCCTAAACGAGGAAGTGGGGGGTTTCTTTCCTTTGCTGAGTTATTTATAATGCAGAACACAGTAACACTCCTATTTTCCCTCACTGTTATGTGAAACAAAAGGACAATGAAAACGTCAAAGATTTGTTTTTTAATTGTGAGTTGTTCAATTGAATTGCATTAAAAACCGTAGTTGATAAGCTACGTATATCGGTGTTTTTCAAGCCGCAAATCAAGCTTTTTATCCATTTCAACTCCCACTTAAAGACCCGATCTGGTCCAACCTAACCTCTGGTCTTGGTGTTCGTCATTATGTCAATGGATCGGCAGTGCATCGCATGCGAAAGTTGTTTACTAAATCAACTTTCGTATTCATAAACGACATGTTTCAGTGTTTGTTTTCACTCACAAACAAAGCTTTGCTTGAAAAGGACAGTGGCCGTTTGACCACCGTTGGGTGATGCAGGACTCAGACAGATCATTGTACTTTCCTGCTGCATGATGCGTAATGTGTCACTGTTGGAGATTCAGGGGGAAGTCAGCCGCTGGGTCGGGTGGAGGGAGGGAGGTGGGTAGTTTCCATTTCTGCGATGGGGGAGTACCGGGGGCGGGGCAGTGCCATACAGACGGAGGGAAAGATCTACAGTGTCATATTCCACCTCACTGTAGGTGGTTTATTTGTTCTCTGGCGCTGATGTCACCACTGACAGTCGTTTATCTCCGGTTTTTTAAGTAGCTCGCACATAATCCAAACATAACTGTCAAAGCACGCACTTACTGAAGAACACAGTTCAAGAGTTCAAGTTTACACCCTCTGACTACAAGATTTTATTGTTCTTCAAACAGGATTAAAGGTAAAATGACTGTTATAATCCTTTTTTCTGGTTAGCCACTTTCTATTTGTTAAAACTTCAGATGTTTATAATCCTGTCTTCTGGTTAGCCACTTTCTATTTGTTAAAACTTCAGATGTTGAGATGTGTGACAAATAAACAACAACAAAAGATATATTGGCAAAAGATGTCAAACTATAGTCAAACGTTGCCTTTTTTAAACGCTTTGGACAAAACATTTGCAAAACGTAGGCTTTAGGTAGAAACAGAAAACCTACTGTGAGGGGTGGGATGTTCCACCTCTCACAGCTTCCTCTCCACCTGTCTCCCTCCCCTTCGGTTCCCTCCGTCTCCCTCCACGTTACCTCCCCATCTCCTCTCTTCTCCCCACCAGTGTAGCAGTATGAAGCTGGAGCTGGAGCTGGAGCTGGACAACTCTGGGAGTCGATATCGCCTGGCCCAGTCTACTGTGGGCCTACTGGGCTGCCTGTGTGTCACCTACTCTGTGTGGAGCCCCGGCTGGCTGGGCAATAAGGGATTGTGGACTCACTGGAACGCCACAGAGGCAGATCAGACCCAGCCGGCTGGACGACCCTCAGAGGGGCTCTTCTTCAACGGTGAGTGGAGATCGTTGGACGTCTGTCAGGATCCCTAGAACCACCGTCTTCGTCAGCGCTGTGAGATAGCTGGTTGTTATTTGAAGCTTTGAGAACATTCTTATCTCCAAGTATCTTGTATGACTGACTCACTGAGATGATAACACTTACAGTGGTGATAACACTTAAGACAAAGATATACTATGAAGAACTGAAACCTAGTCATTTATAATTATTATTTGTGTTGAGATAGATAGATACATAGAGACAGACATACATGTATACATAGATACATAAGCACAATACAAATCACCAAAGTTGATAGTTAAAGAGAAGTACAGCTTGTGAGACAATAAAGTAGGGTTAGGGTTTATGTGACTTCAGGGTAAAGGTTTTGGACAGACCTCCAGTACATTTGGATTGCGCAGGTTTACAGATACACAAACAGGTGGGAACTTGCTCTTGCTGTAGCAGATAATTGTATGATCGGAATGTATCGGGGAGGTGTCCACATTTTGTGATAACAGTACTAAATCCTGGCCATTTTTATATACAATTGAAGTGAATCACGGGAAACTACTAGACTTAATGAAACATTTAGATTCAGACAGTAATTTGAATTGTAATGAAACAGTAAGCTACTCTCTAGTAGGACTTTGGAGGTTGATTGAGCTGTTTTTGCTTCTCCGATTCAGGTGTGCAACGCCTTCTAGTAGGCAGGTATAGACATGCCTGCATCTGTAGCATGAAGAAATGCAAATTGAGCTAAAAGCATGAGGTTGAGCACAGCCACATCATTAATAATGTTTGTCTGAGACCAAAATTGTATGTCACTTACTATACAGTCACGAGTCGGTATCCTCAATGCGTGTTTGTACGCGTGTGTGTGTGTGTGTCTGTGTGTATTGCAGTCCTGGAGGCAGAGCGAGTGTTTGCGGTCCTGTCCTTCCTCATGGCGGTGAGCTCTGGGGCTCTGTGTCTCGTCTTCACCTTCTGCTGGACGTCCCGGACGGTGCGCTCCTACTCCAACACCCGCTCGCTGCTCATGGCTGGCCAGGCTCTGTACCCCACCACCCTGCTGCTCCTCACCCTGGGACCCACTGGTCAGTACGGGGCCTCCAGTACACTGTAGGAGATGGATGTAGCTTAGCGGCAGAGCTTTGGGTCATGCCAACAATGGCCACGATTGTGTCTGTGAGAAAGAGAGCAGTGAAAATGTTCCCTGACCAGAGAGAATGGCTTTCTTGCCTTGGCACAGGTAGATGTCATTATGTAGATATATATTCAAAACTTTGGTTGACAAGAAGGTAGCTATATTCAGTTTCTGTTGACCACTTACATTCTGAAAGCTTTTATGCAAAACTGCAGTCATGCCCACTAAGGAGCCATTTATTTTTGTTAATGGCCTACTTTAATCCTATTATTGGAAATAGCTTTGCTACAGAGGAAAAATCTGTGGCACAGGAAGCTCTGTGGTGGTTGAGGAAAAACACAAAAGGACATACTGTGCAACAAACGGACCCAAATCGGCACTGTCAGCGCTGTGGTTGCTGCTGATAGAAGGATCAGTGTGAGCCCATACACGTTCAGACCTGTGCCAGCCCCCAATCGGGAGGCCCTTGTTTAAGAATAGGTGCACAGTTCTCAAATATTAAAAACGGATACTTTGATGAAATGTCCCCCCTTGTGTGTTGGATAAAGACATTGTAGGATTGAAGTGTTCAGCCGAAGCCCTTGAATCATCACTTAATCCCTTCTCTTCCTTCAGGATTTTTCTTCTTTCTCAGCTGGACTCTCTTCACCTATCAGCACTGGTTGGACATAACCTTAACTTCCCTGGGCTCCTCCTATTGGCTTGGGGCCCTGGGTTGGCTTCTGCTATTGGTGGTTCTGCCCGTGGTCTTCCTGGTGGAGCAGTGTGTTGTCCCAGACGTCATCGGTGAACTGATGTTGTGGCAAAAGGAGAGCCAGCTGCCATACGCCATCCGCTCTCTCAGTGAGGGTCATAATCATGGTAACAAAAGGACTAATAAAGACTTGAGGAGGATTGTCTCTGTGCCTTGAGTGAAGGATAGTGGGTAAAAGCTTGACGACTCGACGACAAGGGACTCACTCACAGTTGTCCCTCTATACCCCTTTGGAGGTATTGACTCGGAAGTTTGTTCTGGAGTTTGTGTCTGTCTGGACTTTGCTGGAATCATCTCAATGAGTCTACTGGGACACCTATTCCTTGTTGGATGAGCTGCAACATGGAACATGTTAAACGTTTGTGCTCCTCTGGAGCCCTCTTGTGGGGATCAAGAGCTAGGCTCATTGTGGGAAACCCACCTCTGCTTCTAAGTGTAGCTAAGTTCCCAGTTTGGAGAAATGTAGAAACAGTAAAACTATAAGCCTTCATTGACAGTTATTGACAATAGCATAGAATGATTTGATGTCTTTGCATTTCTTTATCACGGTCTGTCCATTGGTGTTCCCAGTGCCGTATGACCTACATTTCAAATGTGATCTTTTTCTTACCAGTCCTGTGATCACTAACAAAGGTAGAATGAATGCTATGAAAGGTGCTAGTTTTGAATTTTTATATATGCTATCCTATATTAAGGATGTCAACACACTCATGTCAATGTTAGCTTGATCTGTGATAAATATTGTTCACTTGCTCCTTTTGATAATATATTCTTATAGGAATATGTAAACCTATGATTTAAATGTTACATAACTCTAAATATAGTCTCGTTCTCAGAATGTACAGCTTTGTATGTATGCCAAACATGATTTTAAGACATTTAAAAGAAAATGTGTGAGCATAATGGTATCCGTCAATTCTGTATAGTTTTGTCTAAGCTACCCTGTGTCCTAATATTTTGTGCATCTGTGCAGTGAACAGGATAAAGCTGCACACATAACTGCACCTGGCTCAGACGTGGTGCGTTGACGGGTTTGCTTGGCTTGGTTTCGTTTCATCCTAGGTTGTGACTGCCCTCAGCTGTTCTGAGGCTCTGGATTCCAGACGCCAGCCCTTCAAAGCCATGTTTCCCTCCCTCTATGAGGAGCTCTGTGGGTGGACTGTCCTGCCAGCCTTCCCCATCTCCTCTGTTCTCCCCTCTATGTCTCTGCCAGCTGCGTCCAGCTCTGCCAAGCCACTGGACTAGACTGACCCCACCTCCAGTCCTCTAAGTCCCTGTTTACCCTACTCCCTTCCCCAGGTAGACAGTGGGAAGCAGGGTGCTGGCGTGCCAGCGTTTGCAGTCTGAACCCCCCAAAGTGAAGGAGAATTAACTCGCTCTGACTCAGCTAATTGGGCATTAATCAGGTGTTGGTCTAATTAAAGGCAGTTCCGCCCTGTTGGCGCCTGGTAATGAGGATGTTATTAAATCCATAGAGGATTTTAGTCTCTATTTCAATTCACCATTGGGGCTGCAGCCTTTAATTGGTGTTTGAATCAGGGAACAATCCTTGAAGGTCATCCTACTTGAGTATCCCGATCTCATAACATCTTCAGCCGGGGTGCACGCCATCTCTTCACGTCCTTAATAGATGGTGGGATGACGTTGGGTTGCATCCACGCGTGTCTCTTGCTCTTGTTCTGAGTGTGCTTCCTGAGATGAGATGTGGCTCTGCTCCTTAAGTCGGCCTTTCATGTCATGTAGCTATGCAGCCCATAGCAACTCTCGTCATGTTGCAATTTTAACCTGGTCCTTGATGTCCTGTGTAGAGGAGCTGTACAGCTGTGCTCTACCTGCCCACAGACATTGGGGGGGGGGGGGGGACAACAACAACACTGTGTCCTAGGGGCCCCCCCATCCCATGTCATCCAGACACCCCCCCCCCTCTCACCCTTTCCCTCGAGGTAGTGAGTGACAGAAGGAGGTTGACAGTCACACAAACAGAGTCTGAGTGAGAGAGACAGACCATGCCAGTGAAGACAGACAGAGAGAGGCAGACCGAAAGAGAGAGAGAGAGAGAGAGAGAGAGAGAGAGAGAGAGAGAGAGAGGGTGTACGCCACAATGGTATCAATCATGGCGGGCAGTATGATTGAATGGCCCGCCTGCCAGCGTGGGGCTGCTGCCCCCGGCAACGCGTGTTGAACAGTGCCTGGGCTTCACTGTGGCTCATCCTATCAATTAGAGACCAATTACACAACCATGTCCTGCTAATTATGCAGCCTTGCAGTGCCAATCCTGTGTGCGTGTGCTCGTGTGTGGGCGCATGTGTATGTGTGTTTCTGTGTATGTGTGTGCGCGTGTTTATCAAGATAAATAAATAAAGACACTTGCTGCCAATGCGACACAGGCCTAATCAGATTTTCAGAGCTGTAAGTTAGTGTTCCAGAAATGGAGTGGAGAGGAAGGAGAGTGAGAGAAAGAGAGAGAGAAAAAGACAGGGAGGGAGGGGGAACAGAGTGTTGTTTTCCTGCTTGGCCTCTTGGTGGTGCTGATGTCACACCTGTGCTAACATGAGGCGTCTGACAGGATGTGAGTGAAAAAAGTGTCTTTCTTTTATGCTTTACATCTGATGAGTAATAAAATCAGAGGATGGACTGTTGTGTATGTGTGTGTATGTATGTATGTGTGTTTGTGTGCATTTGTACATGCACGCATACTTTGATATTTTCGGTGTCTACAAATAATGATGAAGTATTTTCCGAATATTTGGTTGGAGTCGGAATTCACTGGGCTACTTAATAAGTCAGGTTTGTTTTGGCTGGGCCTGGAAGCACGATAAATTATGAAACAAAGTGAAAACTCGATGCTCTTTACAGTTTCATTTCGATGTAGTTTATATCATTCATGTTGAATAATTGTAACTTCTCTATCAGGTTAACGCTGTTTTGTTCAGAGCACAGACAGAGGAGGAATGCAAACGAGGACAAGACAGCAGGGGAGACACAAAGCAGATGATCAGAGAGGGAACGGGGAGAAATGGAGAGAGGATTTCAGATGTGACGAGTTACTGTAGCTTCACATGGAGTGCTTGAACTCTTGCCGAATTGGGACTTGTTGTGTCTGTTAACCATCTACTAACAGCCAGTCTTCATTGTCTTTCCTCTCTCCCTGACCTTCTCTCCTTGCCTGTCTGTACCTGCCTCTCTCTCCGTACCCCTCCCCCCTTCCTCTCTCTGCCTCTCCATTGCTGCATCCTTCTCTTTAATCCCCCCTCTCTCCACTCTCTCCGTCCCTGCCTCTCTCTCCCTCCCTCCCTACCGTCCACCCCACCCCCAGTCTCTCTCCTAGCTTCCCCATCCCTGCCTACCTCTCTCCCACCAAACCCAACACCCTTCTATCCCTGACACCAGACACTCTCCTGGCCCATCTCTCCTCACCTCTCCAACCCTAGAGGACACATTTAGCGGTGCTTGAGAGCTGTGCTGGCCAACTTGCTGCCCTGCTCCAGCTTTGAGGCAGTAAAGAGCAGACATAGGCAGTCTACTCGGCGCACTACCTTCAATTCCACTCAATAGAAGCGGTCACTCTTTGTAAACGGGGATGTCGGGGGACTTCATCTAAATTTGGCCCCGTTTGCTGGAGAGGGAGACGGGCTGGGGGAGTGCGGGGAGCTCACCCTGCATCCTGGTGTCCTTCAGTCCATCCTTTTTCTCAGAGAGGACTGTCTGTTTCTTGCGTAGAATCTTAAACTTGCCTTTACTCTATGTTATCTACATCAGACCCCCTTGCTGATAACATTCGGTTCAAAAGCAACCGAGAGAGAAAGAGAGAGAGAGAAAGAAAGAAAGAGAGAGAGAAAGAGAGAGAGAGAGTTTTTGTTTGGGAATACCTGTGTTTTCGTTGAGAAAATAACACAATCTTAAGGTATGCTTGACTTGTGTGTGTGTGTGTGTGTTTAAGGCTTATGCCAAAATCGAATCCATTCTGGAAGACACAATGAGAATGAATGTTTGGGTGCTTTGTGCATGTGAGTGTGCGTGTGCGCGCGTGTGTTCTCCATTTGGACATCTCTGTCCAGACAATAGGGCCATATCTTCATTCTCCGGCTTCTATTCATCCCTCCGCCACCTGCAGCCTGTCTCCCTGCTTATCTCTCTGTGACCAAGGAAATTAAATTACAAATATAATCACTCGGTGCCAGTTACTTTAACTGTAAGACTCTGCTTTGCATATAGAGTGTGCTTGCTTTGGAGACAAGTGGTGCAAAGTTACTCATAGGCCTATTTGTGATAATGGGCTATGCCCTACTTGCGGAAGTCACACGCTGTCTTTCACAATGACAGTGGTATTGGGAGGAGAACCGTCGAGCGAGGGGAGGGGATTGGGAGGGAGAAACGGCTACAGCTATCCAGACCAACACATTTCTTTACTTAGTACCAAGTGATTGATGGCTAATGTGGTGTGCACTTGCTGAGGCACACACCTTCTCACACATTCTGAACAAGAAGTTACTGTTTTATTCACAATCAGGCTTCCACAATCATAACCTCTCAGTGGTTATGTTTTGGAAACTAACTAAACTATGGGGTACAATCCAACAACAACAATGATCCAATCATAGATAACTACTCACCCATCTACTGTAATAACTACTTAACTGTCTACTGTAATAACTTCTCTCCTGTTTACAGTAATAACTACTCTTCTGTTTACAGTACTGGCTGAAGTACCTGACTGCACTGGTGTTATGTCTACCTGGGGTGAATAAGGTGAATCATGACATGTAGACTGGGTGAATGTGGAAACACAAATAAGGAATAGTGTTGAGCATTTCATTGCATTAGAACCTCATTCCTTGCTATCTCAACAGCACTTCCCATTGCATCATAGTCCAACTACAGTTTTCTAGAGCTGTAAAATTGATGTGGCTCCACACCAGTTGTAAATGGGGCATTCACACAGCACAGACGTGCTAGGAAGAAGAGGCATCCTCTCTCTTTTACTGCCCGCAGGCACTGACAGGAGGCTGAGCCGAGATATTATGATTGGCTGATCTCTGCTGAGTGTTGCTCTGCTTGTTTTGGGAGTGACGTCACCTCGCTGAATGCGCCTTCCAAACAGGGTCGAGTTGCCTCTGAAGAACACGTTGGTGAGAGAGGCCTAGGTAGGCAGATTGATCTGCTTCCCGCTAGGTTCGATGAGTCACCGTGGCTGTGATCAAACTTTTACCACCACCTGCTGTTCTCGTAGTTGGTCTCACACAGGATTCAGCCCTGCAAATGACAGCCCCCCACCACCACCTTCGCAAGCCTCCGATATCACCATATCACATTACATCATACCCGTCTCCCCCTCCACCCCCTCCATCCTTGCATAATCAAACTCTGTATCAGTTTAAAGATCAGTCACTCTAAATCGGCCCGGCATCAGTCCGTGTCAAAGCTCCATTGTTTCCCGTCTGAGCAGTGAAAAGGCCACGGTCATACTGGCATTTCCAATAATGGACTTTTTAGTTAAAAGGACAGGAGTATAATACGTGGATCCATGTGTGGGAGCAGGGCCATTTGTCTGGCTGGGAGTGGAGACGAGGGACACCGGGGGGGGTTCGAGATGACAGACTACAGCTCTGCTCTTTTCACTCTTCCCGGCTCGCAGAGGCAACGAGAGAGAGAGAGAGAGAGAGACAGAAACAGAGAGAGAGAGACAGAGAGAGAGAGAGACAGAGAGAGACAAAGAGAGACAGAGAGAGAGAGAGACAGAGAGAGACAAAGAGAGACAGAGAGAGACAAAGAGAGACAGAGAGAGACAAAGAGAGACAGAGAGAGACAGAGAGAGACAGAGACAGGGACAGGGAGGAGAGTGCATGTGTGCTCGACTTTCCGAGTTTGCTATTGTGACGCAATCCTACTCCAGCCGACAGAACGGCTGTGTAAATCGACGTGAGTTTCGAAGACAAAACTAATACATGATTAAACAAAAAACAACTTTACCGAGCGGGTGTTTACCAAGCCAGGATCCCCTGGCAGCAGGGGGGCCCCCTTCCTCACACGGGGGAAATCTACATTTAATTAACACAGAATTAAAGAGCATTGTTATTTTGATTAAAGACACTGGGCCATATTCCCCAGTCTACCCTGGTGTTCCCAGAGCCGGCTTAGGGTGTAATTTCGTGTGGGTTGCAGAGACAGGATCAGGCCCATCTGGACGGTCTGCCTCTCTCTTAGACGCAGGGCTCACATCCTTATGGGTCAGCCCTCATACACACACACACATACACACACACAAACACACCCGCATTCACACAAACACCTTCTTTCCCCTCTTTCCCCCAAGCTTGACCGCAAATTTCTCCGTGCTTTCCGCTGTTCTGGGTCTGGGTGTCGCCTGTAAAAGAAAAACGCAGCCGTCTTGTGTGCTCCAGCTCTCCATTAAGGCTCCATCAGTCAGAACAGGAGGGCACAAGCCCAGCCAAGTCAAACAGGGTCACGCAACACAGCCCGCCCCTCCAAAGGGCCCCAGACTCCATCCGTCAGCTCAGCTGTCCCCTGGCTGTCACTGTGTGATTACAGGGGCACCTACCTGGAGGAGAGCGAGAGGGGATGATGAGTAATGAAGCCCTCCCATTCCCATAACCCCATTAATGATTATTAGCAAAAACCGGAGGTAAGGTTGAGAAGAGGGGGACGCACCAGAGAGACAGGGAGAGAGAGACGGATGAGGGGGGAATGAGAGGTGGCGAGAGGGAGTCAGGCAGGTTGCCTTGACGGATGCCTGCGCATCGGGGGCCCGCCTCCTCGAGTACTCATTTTCCAAAATCATCTCTCAGGAAGAGGGATGGAGGAGGGGACAGACAGTGGGAGTCGACGCCATCGGCAGTTCACTTAGATCCTGGACGGGTGTGGACAAGAAAGGGAACCTTTTTAGACAGGAGTTGGTAGATTTTCACTCATAGGCCGTATTCTTGTATTCCCGATTCTTAGGTGTATTTGTCTCTAGCCCCCAATAGCTTGGCATCAGTTCTATTCAGCTGTTTGGTAGAGCTACCATAGACCAATGGAGAAGGAATGATCTCAGTTGAAGTGTAGATAAAGAGATTTTATTTTGAATACTCTAAGCCTCTGTTTGACTCCTTCAGCTCTCGCACATTTTCCTCTGAGGATCTTTGTTTCGAATCAGACGGAGGAGAGTGTGTCTGGGGTTCAACTCTTGGCCTCTCCCTTGCCTTTGTGTGAAATAAAAAACGATCCCTTTAGTGCTCTTACTCTGAGCTAAGCCTGTTATCCTGTGTAACTCCTGAACAACTGAACTATCTTCCTCTCTCTCTCTCTCTCTCTCTCTCTCTCTCTCTCTCTCTCTCTCTCTCTCTCTCTCTCTCTCTCTCTCTCTCTCTCTCTCCCTCTTCTCTCTCTCTCTCTCTCTCTCTCTCTCTCTCTCTCTCTCTCTCTCTCTCTCTCTCTCTCTCTCTCTCTCCTCTCTCTCTCACAGACACTCAGAGAGAACACCACTTCATCTCGATGTTTTCTCAAGTTTAGCTTCTCGTGGACCCCACCCTCCTACCCTCCCCCAGTCCCCCTTCCCAAGCCCCCCCCCCCTCCCCCAGTCCTGCTTCTCACCCTCATAACACGGCACGCCAGCTGCCTGTCTCTGCCAGGGCCTCTTCCCATTCATCAAACTGTCATTGACTTGATCAATAACAAGTCAATTAGCAAACACACCGAGAAGGAGTCTCAGTGGGCGTCGGCTTGTTTTGCAGACAGACATCTGCAGATCTGTCCCTCTTTGCCAACGAGATGAGCACCCTGCCATCCTCAGAAGCAGGTACCCAACTGCTGTCTCATGCACAGGCTTGGACCATCTCTACAATCTATCACGGGTACGCCTCAACTTATATCACAGACTGTTAGAAGCGTGGCCTATATTCTCTGATCAACCCCATTAAATCTTGAATGAGTGTTAGAAAAAACCGCAAGGGCTTATATCTCTCTCTCCGAAAGTCATCTGTGATATGGCTCCGGCTACCCCTGCAGTTCTTTGTTCGAGTCTGTTTTCGCACATCCAAATACCACGATCATCAGAAAGACCAATTCGCGGCACAGTCTCCTTGTTCCCTGATAGGCAGAGATGAGAAGGAAAGACCAAACGTGTGTGTCTACGTCTGTGCGTGCGTGTGTGTGTGTCTGTACGTGTGTGTCTGTGAGTGTCTGCGCACAGGTACTTGTGTGTGTCTGCGTGTGGGCCTCTGTGTGTGTGTGTGTCTGGCTGCTGACTGTGTGTCTAATGACTTGGCTGGCAGATTCAGCGCAGTGGTGAGGAGGTCCCGCGGTGAGGAGACCAGATTAATCCTCTGGATGAATTCAAACAAGAGGGATCTCAGGCAAATACGCTGTCTACCCATGGAGGCATTACATCAAATGATTCTGCTTAATTAACTTTCAGCCATAATGGAGACAAATAGACGGCAGTTGGAGGAAATGAAAGCAACTCTGTGATCGCCCTGATGTATAACACAACCGGCCTGAATTAAAGATCAAGTCCACTCCAGTTCTTTGACAGTGCAAAAGTCTGCCTGTACGTTTTGGTCACAAACTTCAACCACTGCCAACGTTAGAACTGAGACCTTGAGAAGTTTGGGAGGATCATTCTTCGCTTTCTTAGTTTTCCCCAAAAAATTAAGAGAAGAATTCTCTTCATTCTCATTCCTTCTTCTTCTGTCATTTTGTTGTTCTCAACTGCTCTTTGTACGTCAGTATACAAGACACGCAGACCAGCGTGTGGGTGAATTCCAGCAGTAGCAGGGATGCGCTAGGCAGCTCCTCGCACTCCCGCTGCCCCAGTAGGCCTAACTGTTTGTGTAGTGTCTCGCTCCTTTCACAGTTTGGACCACCTGGCTGAGGTGAGTCTGCACATGGAAGCCAAGAGGAGAGAGGGAGAGGTGACAAACAGGAGACCCCAGCTGTGGAGAAGGATTGTGTGTTTGAGGTGAGGGTTATGTGTGTGTGTGTGTGTGTGTGTGAGGGTTAACCTCATGTTTTTTTTCTTCTGTTCAGCTGCATGTCTCCCAGGTGTCAGCATTTGTCCGTTGGGATCCCCTGACAAGAGTATAAATATCGTGGAGATGGAAAGAGAGAATGATCCTGGAGAGACGGTCCTGAACAAGAGACGCATCAAGTCAAGTAACAGAGACATCAACACACACAGACAGGCACAGAGCCGGCTCTGGCATCGAGGCTGCCCCTGTGCTCCCATGCAGAGAGGACCCCCCAGGGGGCCAGACGCCAGCTGAGACTGAAAAACAAGGTAAGGACCCAGCTGATACACACACACACACACACACAGGCTCAGCTGTTTGTCTGTGTGTAGAGTTCAGAGAGAGAGAGAGAGAGAAAGACAGCTATGGGGTGAGGATGGCTGCTAGACCCAACCCTGGGAAAATACTGAAAACATTGTTTAAATGGAGACATGGACATTACCACTGTCTGTGCACTGTGGGTCTGCTACGGTAAGCATCAGCTAGGAGGGCTATTGATTTATGGATTCATTTGATAGATGAATCCAGTCAAGATTGTCAGTGGGAAGTATTGTGTTTTGAAACAAATGCGTTCTAAAATTGAACGAAATACAGACCTTTGTAATAGTTCACATGAAAGTTTCTTGTTGGCCTGTCCTCTTTCTTGGTCAATAACTTTGTATTATCAAACTCGAGTTTCTACCTCTCATTTTTTCTTGTACTTTAAATGCCAGTTTGTGGCTCCTTGGGGTCCAATTCCAGCTCCAGCCAAGAAAATGACTAATATAATTGATTGACAGCCTTGTAGGAATATGGGCGGCCATTTAGAAAACTTGCTGTGTCCAAGGGAACAAGACAGTGTCTCCCTGAGCGATGGGCTCGGAGACGAGAGAAATTTCGTTTTTCGGTTGTGTATCGATCCCTGAATACTTGTCTCATGCATTTTACAGAAGATCTAAATGCCACTTATGGTATAATGCAGCTTGCTGGGACCCGGCTCAGTCTTAGACTCAGATTTCAGACGGCTTTGTACATAAATTCCACGAGAACCAAGTAAAGCCATTGTGTCATGGGTTTAACTGAAGGAACACTCTGGAAACGTGTAAGGATTTGCAAGCCTTAATCCCTTCTCTGTACCCGCCTAATGTGCTTGTCTAAGAAAAGGTTTCCCAGCTTGGCAATCCATCTGTCTGACCTCTCCCTTTCTGTGGTGTGCTCTCTAGGACCAGGGCCCGTGCTCGCAACATGGGGGAGGACCCCAGACTCTCCATGCCCGCTGAGCTGCACCACCCACATGCCAAGTTCTCAAACTGGAAGTTTAAGCTGTTCCGGGTCAAATCCATGGAGAGAGCCCCCCTACCCGGTGATGTGCAGCCTGAGACAGGGGCACTGGCTGGGGTGGTGACCCCATCAGGCCCGGGGGAGACTGTGGAGGAGGTGGTGGGTCTCCCGGGGAGTGTGATGAGCCTGTGTCTGGGGAGTAAGAGCAAGGAGAATGTAGAGGGCCCAGAGCAGAGAGTGGATCTGAAACTACAGGAGATGGACACCCACATGAACCACCTCAGGTCAGTAAATGCACACAATATGTTTGACAAAACCCCCAACTTTTCGTGTGTACTGATGCATGATTATTCTCTCTGCCTGTGCACAGGTGTCTGTGCCGTCTGTGTGGAACAGCGCTCAGGAAAGCCAAAGGTCCGGAGCATGAGGTCCAGGGGTCTCTTGATGAGGCCAGCAGGGGGGCCTTGCGCAGAATGGGTTGCAAAGCCACCGTTTGGTCCGAGGTCATCCTCAAAGTCTTCAAAGTGGATGTGACGGGGGACATGGAGACTCTCCACCCACTGTCCTTCTGCCACCGCTGCTGGACCGCGGCCATGAGAGGAGGAGGCTTCTGCAGCTTCTCCAGAACCCGGGTCCCAGTGTGGAGACCCCACTCCCCCCTCTGTCCCCTCTGCCACCCCAGGAAACCCTCCCTCCAGCGGAGAGGCAGGAAGAGGAGAAAGCCCCCGCGTGGAGCTCAGCGTCTCACCAAGAGGACCAAGTGGGACTTGCAGGACAGCACAGCCACAGGGGAGAAGAAGACAGGAAAACCAGGACCAGACCACCGCCAAGGTCCTGGTAGATGGGTAAGACCCAGCGCCCAAAAAGCCCAGTGGGTCAAAACCATCACCCACTGCCAGCAGGATCACTTCAGCACCAGGCTTCTCCCCGAGGAGCTCCCGGTGGACTTCCAGAACTCGGTCACCTGCCAGGTGTGTGACCACCTGCTCTCCGACCCCGTCCAGTCCCCCTGCAGACACCTGTTCTGCCGCGGCTGCATCCTGAAGTACAGCCGAGTTCTGGGGGCCCACTGCCCGGCCTGCACCCTGCCCTGCTCCCCGGCTGACCTCATGACCCCCAACAAGGCCTTCCTGGCAGTGCTGCACTCTCTCCCCCTGCTCTGCCCCAGGGAGGGCTGCGGGGAGCTGGTGAGGCTGGATCTGTTCAGGGCCCACTGTTTGGCCCACCAGCTGGAGGAGGAGGAGAAGGACCAGTGGCCCCCGGAGAGGAGCTCCAACAGCTACCTGCCCGTCAACAAGGGAGGAAGACCACGGCAGCACCTGTTGTCCCTGACGCGCCGCGCTCAGAAGCACCGCCTGAAGGACCTGAAGACCCACGTGAAAATGTTTGCGGACAAAGAGGAGGGAGGAGACATCAAGTCTGTCTGCCTCACGCTGTTCCTGCTGGCTCTGAGGGCGGGGAACGAACATCGCCAGGCCGACGAGCTGGAAGCCATGATGCAAGGTAACGGTTCTCTTCTTTCCAACTCTAAACGTTGTCTGATGTTACTGAAAGATCTAGCCTGAATGAAAACCGAAAATAATTAATGATGTGCACACGGCACACAAAGAATGCCATGCGGTTTGAGCTGTATTCCATAAAGGGAGATATTTAATTAATCCGCCAAAGGAGGAAAGACACAGGCCTGTCTCTTCTCCCTCTGTCAGCCTCCCTTTTTCCCAGCACCATCTCCCTCTTCACTCCCTCGCCCTTTAATGCACAATGTCAAGGACCTTTTAGGATCACAGCAACGACACTGGCATCTGCAAATGACAAAGACAGCAGCCCCATCCTCTCCTCTGGGGAAACGAGAACAGCTGGTGTCTGTTTTCATCTGTAGCCAATACATCACTTTTACCCGTTCTGTCGATTCACCCTCTGTCCCATTGTAACATTTGTAATGATGGCTAATCGAGAGTTTAAACGTGGAACCGCTGCATACTGTAATTATCTTAAAAGTGCTTCATTATGCTGGTGGACTGCAGAAGACAACACACTGGAAAATGCAATATCTCTCATTCTCTCTCCCTCTCCCCCCTTTCTCATTTTCTCTACCCTGTCTTGCTCACCCCCCAGGCAGAGGTTTTGGCTTGCATCCTGCAGTGTGTCTGGCCATCCGGGTCAACACCTTCTTGAGCTGCAGCCAATACCACAAGATGTACCGCACGGTGAAGGCCACTAGTGGGCGCCAGATTTTCCAGCCACTGCACACCCTACGAAATGCAGAGAAGGAGCTCCTCCCTGGCTATCATCCCTTCGAATGGCAGCCGGCCCTCCGGAATGTTTCCCCGGCCTGTCAGTTGGGCATCATCGACGGCCTGTCAGGATGGACGGCTTCGGTGGACGACTCCCCAGCGGACACCATCTCGCGGAGGTTCCGCTATGACGTGGCACTGGTGTCTGCTCTGAAGGACCTGGAGGAGGACATTGTGGAGGGCTTGAGGGAGCACGGCCTGGAAGACAGTTCCTGCACCTCCGGCTTCACCGTGACCATCAAGGAGTCCTGTGATGGCATGGGGGACGTCAGTGAGAAGCACGGAGGGGGGCCGGCCATTCCTGAAAAGGCCGTCCGCTTCTCCTTCACCGTCATGTCCGTCTCCGTCCTGGCCGAGGGGGAAGAGGAAGCGGTCACCGTCTTCAGAGAGCAGAAGCCCAACTCGGAGATGTCCTGCAAACCTCTCTGTCTGATGTTTGTGGACGAGTCGGACCACGAGACCCTGACGGCCATCTTGGGGCCTGTGGTGGCCGAGAGGGACGCCATGAAGAACAGCCGCCTCATCCTGGCCATGGGCGGCCTCCCTCGCTCCTTCCGCTTCCACTTCAGGGGCACAGGCTACGACGAGAAGATGGTGCGCGAGATGGAGGGCCTGGAGGCTTCAGGCTCCACCTACGTCTGCACCCTCTGCGACGCCACCAGATCTGAGGCCTCCCAGAACATGGTGCTCCACTCAGTCACCCGCAGCCACGACGAGAACCTGGACCGCTACGAGCTGTGGAGGACCAATCCTTACTCTGAATCGGCGGACGAGCTGCGAGACCGGGTGAAAGGGGTCTCCGCCAAGCCCTTCATGGAGACCCAGCCCACATTGGACGCGCTGCACTGTGACATCGGCAACGCCACTGAGTTCTACAAGATCTTCCAGGACGAGATCGGGGAGGTGCATTGCAGGCCCAACCCGAGCAGGGAGGAGCGTCGGAGCTGGAGGGCGGCTCTGGACAAGCAGCTCAGGAAGAAAATGAAGCTGAAGCCCGTGATGAGGATGAACGGAAACTTTGCCCGGCGACTGATGACGGGCGAGGCGGCGGAGGCGGTGTGCGAGCTGGTGCCTTCGCAGCAGCGGCGCGAAGCCCTCAGGGAGCTGATGAATCTCTACCTACAGATGAAGCCCGTGTGGCGCGCCACGTGCCCAGCCAAAGAGTGCCCCGACCAGCTGTGTCGCTACAGCTTCAACTCCCAGCGCTTCGCTGATCTCCTCTCTTCCACCTTCAAGTATAGGTACGACGGGAAGATCACCAACTACCTCCACAAGACTCTGGCCCATGTTCCTGAAATCATAGAGAGGGATGGTTCCATCGGGGCCTGGGCCAGTGAGGGGAACGAGTCGGGAAACAAATTGTTCAGGCGGTTTCGAAAGATGAATGCCCGCCAGTCCAAGGCATTTGAGCTTGAAGATGTGCTGAAACACCACTGGCTCTACACCTCAAAGTACCTACAGAAGTTCATGGAAGCTCACCGCAATTCTGCCAAGGCTTTTCAGGCCACCATCGACCCAGTGGAAACACAAGATGATACTGACATGTCCCTGGATGTCCCCGATTTTTTAGAACACTGATATCCTGAGTGTGAACCTTTACTGACTTACTTTATTACTTGATGGGGTGTTTGCATTTTACTTGCATTGTTCAGTTATTTTAGCTGCACAGGAGAGTGGTACTTTCTTTATGTCAGACATCGTTAGTTACTTTACTGAATTGTTTGCAAATTTTCATTTATCCATAATTTTGGGGGAAGGACACAGAGATGCTTTTTGCCTAACACAAACCCTTTCACAATATTACTTGATTTCCCACAATGTGAACATGTCCTTAGCCATGACTTTTTATACCTGGGTTTTACACTGTATATTTTGAAGATGATTTAAGTGCAGATATCAGAAAGTGTTGCACTGTCTTGGTCTTGCCTCCTGCTGCTTTTAAAAGAGATTTGGTTTGGTCCTGGGCTTCTTGTGAAATATGGGCCAGCTTATTGTATTGCAGGGTTATGACACACTCATGAATTTATACATAGAGGTTATTTATGGAAACAGATGAAAGCATTGTAAGTCATCGCAAAGAAATTGTGTTAAAAGGCCCACATTTATGATCACTGTATTAATTTATTACCTTGGCTGAAGTAAAATGGAATCATGGAGTCTCAAATTGTCTTTGTTCCATGAGTGCCTCCTGAAAATGATGACTTTAGTGCTTTATAGTGGGGTCCCTGTGGAGTAGAAAAGATGCCAGCTGACTTTGAAACCATCTTATCTGTTGGGGTGTTGCACAGGAAAGAATTAATTATAATACCCTTCCTGTTATTATTGAATAAAGGACATTCTGGGCTTTTCTTTGATTGCATGAAGAAACGTTAAGGTCATTACTAGCCCTTTCACGCCAGGGAAAGGGGCTGGATATTTAATCGCATTTTCCCATCCCCGGGTTCTGTTTCTGTGCTGTTTTTGAAAAGCAAGCGTTTGCTTTCAGAGAGAGAATATAGGCACAAGAGGGTCTTGATGCAAACTAAATTGTTTGATTTGTTTGATTGATTGATTTAATTCTCTGTTTCACTGCCTGCAGGCCCCATATTGAGTTGTGACAGAGATGTATTTGATTAAATTTTGCGATTTGGTTGTGTTGTCAAGGCTTTAACCATGTGACATGGAGTGAAAATTAAATGTATCAAATGGCTACTGTGACAGTCACACAATGGCATTGTGTTTTATATTGTGTAATTTTCGTTTTTTTCTTAATAAATGTAATTTCAGAAATGATGGATGAGTTGTGAAATCTTAGAACACAGTGTCTCCGTTTGATGTTGTCAGGAGGATTTAGTCATGTTTCTATACTACACCAAATCTCAGGGATTCAGATATGTGCAAGACCAGTGTCTTTTTAATCATAGAAATTATAACAACAGTGAGGCAATTTACTGTTCTTTTTCTTTGCATGAATAAAACACTGTTTGTTATTGTTATAAATCGTTTTGTGGTTTATGTATAAAGCCTATGTGATTGCACACAATTATTACTCAATTGCAAAAAAACTCACACTATTCAACTGTGTATTATTGAAAACTGCTGAAGTGAACTGAACTGTTTGATTTTATGATGTGGGAATCCTAATGAGTCTGTTCATGGTTTTTACTGTAGTCTTTTATATTAACAATAAAACTGTTGTAAAATGTGTAATTGTTTCATTTTAAGTGGTTTATGTATACTGTACAGATCTCTGATTACAGACTCACAATAATGACTGAAGTGGACATTGTTATTCCTCACACTATTCAAATGCATCTTGTATTAACTGAAAACAGTTTTGCTCATGATACTGTTGACTATCTAATGATGTGGGGATCAAAGGTTTGTGTTCAAACATGTTCACTCAGAAGTCATTAAATAAATCTTCATGAATAATTAATATTTATGTTGCCTCATCTTTTTTTCACAATCAAAACTGTGGTATCAAGATTTCATTTATTAAATGTTATTTTTTTTTAATCAGCATACCAATATAATCAATCACAAATACAAGCATTCAAACTAGTTTCTAAAAGGGTACACAACCATTACAGTACATGACACAAGTTTAACATTTAACTGCATGCTAATACCCTTCACATAGATTAAACTTCTTTTTTATTTTAACACTGTAAAATATAAGATTTTCAATAAGGTTAAATTTGTTATGGCAATATTGCTAATCCAATGTATTATGAACTGTGTCGACAGTAGATATGTCCAAAAAAGTTAATCAGTCAGTCCAATTTGTAGCATAATCATGAATCATTCAAACAGCCTTCTCAAGAAGCTCTTCTTGGTCAGGGTAAGAGAAATGGTTGAGGTCTTTCGATGTTGCATCTTCATTGGGGTGCGCTTCAGTGTCAGCTGCTGGCGTGGGGGGGTCGTCTCCTGCCGTGGCAGGCCTCCGTGATCCAGACAGAAGTACTTGCTGTTGCCCTGAGACAGCTTCACCAGAAGGCTCTCCGACAGCTCCATACACTGGGCATGGACCCAGTGGCCTCCTTCCCCCCTGGAGCAGTAGATCATGGCTGGCCGACAGAGCTCCGTGGAGTAGTAGGGCTCCCAAGTGTTGGGGTCCACCTGGCAGCCCACACAACATTTGATCCAATAGCCGGTCTGGGACTCGTCCTCTTCGTCCTCCTCATTGTAAGTATCTCCCTCTCCTTCACTGTTGTCCTCCAGCTCGTGGGGCTCGCGGCCAAAGTACAGTTCCTCCGAGTCCTCGAGTGGAGCAGAGTCCTCGAAATCTGTGGACTCCTGGCTGCAGGCCTGCGTCCCGCCCTCCTCCTCTCCCTCCCCGTCTTTCTGAAAGCGCACTTGGAAGAAGTAATGGGCTTCTGGTAAGGACGGCCTGCCCTCTGACGGGACTCCAATGAGGACGGTCCCCTCACCGAGACTGCCACCGAACCAGGTGCGGCTGTGGCTGATGTCCGCGTTCCACTGGGGGGAATCTCTGGGTTCGATGTGGATACCTGTGTCACTCAGAACCACACTGTTGCATTCCATCCTCTTCTGGGTCTCAGACTGATATCCACCAAGTATGATGTACTCATGTGAGGGGCTGACACGGTTGACGATGGCGCTGGTAATGGAGATGCCAGTGTCCAGGGCCTGGCAAGAGAGAAGGGGGCTGCCCTGGAGAAGCTCGACCCGCAGGCGGAAGAGCCGAGGTGGGCGGGAGTCGGAAGAGAGGGTGTGACCTCCCAGAAAGTACACACAGTCCTCCCTGGACAGAGCCAGGTGAAAGGATTGGCCGTCACCAAGCTCAGGTAAGTCGTGGGCGGAGCAGCAGCCGAACTCCAGGTCGATGACGAACACCTGAGGGGAGCAGTCCACTACGCTGTTCCAGTTCTCCGAGGTCCGCTCCCCTGCGGGCATGTAGGATCGGCCACCAAACAGAACACAGGCCTTCTTTCCTCGGCTGTGCACCATGCTGAGGGTATGGCCGTAACGCGGCCCTGGGGTTTCCCCCACTAGTACTTTCTCCTGGCAGCGCAGGGTCACCTTGCGGTTGCAGCCGCGGCTGTCCAAGGTCAACAGGTAGAGGCTGGCTGAGATTTCATTGTTTGGGGTGCGGCCCCCATGGACGAGGTACCCCTCTGCATCTCCGTCATGGGGCTCAAGGCGCGTTATGGCAGGACAGCGCAGAGGAGGGAGGTAGCAGGAGTCGTTGGAGAAGGAGATGGCTCGGAGCTTTAGTTCTCCGGACTTCAGTCGAACCCCAAACACACCAGTCGGACATGAGCGCTTGGGCCAGCCTTTCTGACCAAACAGGAACACTTCTCCATCCAGCTGGAGCAGTGAGCAGCCTGGCTGAAGAAGGCTTGCACAGTTCACTGCAGTCAGAGTTTGCAGGGACATGCTACTACTCACGCAGGTGTCCCTGTGAAAGAACACAAACAGAAGGATGTCTGTCAGCTGCTGTTACAGTACTTGTTTGTTTGTATTTTATTTTTTTTGTCAGCTGGTGAATGTTTTGATCTGAAGGTATTCAATTTCCAAGTTACTTCCTGCTTACACTGAATATAAGACAGCCTGTAAAATCACTGTACTACAGCACATTCATTCATTATATTATTATGATTAGTTACTTTATTATAACTGAGTTAAGTGACCAACAATTATGTATTTACAAACGGTTGAGGTGGGAACGGTTAAAGGAACGTTTCGAGCATAGAATTATGAGACACTTTCACGCAGAGCAGAATGTAGTTTTTTTTCAGGCTCTTTCCACCATCATTCATGGTTAAAAAACACATTTCCCAATAGACATTGTACAACGTCGTTGCTAGGTTTCAAGAAAATTGCGAAGCCATGGGTAGATAGTGGAATAGCTAGTAGCTAGTAGTCTACCTTTTGTAATTGGAATATTTCAAGGTAATCAGCTATTTAACTTCATAAAACAACTTTATAACTACTGTTGATGGTGTTTTTAGATGTGTAGCATGATATGGTATGACAATCCGTAGTTTGATACAGTACCACAAAACTTATTTGACTAGTTGGTTACGATACTGTAGTCTGTAGTACTCTAGTAAACATTAGCATGCAAACTGATGTTAGGGGGAAACCTAGTCTCGTGTATCTCCCAACAATTAGCTCTAGCTAACTAAATTCAGTTCAGTAGCTAGTGCTAGCGACATTATAATAACCACGTATTACTCAAACTAGCTAATACCCTGCTTACATTATAGTAGTGCTCTCAATCTGATGCGTGTCTGCTACTGTACTGTACTGTACAGACTAGTAGCTGGCTATCTATTTGACAGTGGACAATGATGGAGTTGATAAACCTCCTCTAGCTATGACAAACCAGAATCTCAGGTTATCTTACCAGCTCAAGTAGTTGCAGCTTGTCTGCAGTTTGGGAGTTTAGGAGTTTTTGGAGTGCTATGCCCAGATCCCGCAATTTCAAGGAGCTAACCTTTTTACTTTCTAACTCAGCTACAGTACCAAACTCACCGTCTGCAGGCAGTTTGTGAAGCATCGTTAACTCAAATGAGTTTCAAATCTTGAGGTTAACTGTCTGTGACCGCTGGAGACTAGCAGGTGTGGTGCCTCAACAGTGTTTTAACTCAGGGTGCTGAAAACAATATTCATTCTGTACTGTGTTGCAGAGCTGAAATTGTTTTAAAGCAATTGTTTGTTTTGAAGCAAATGTGTTTCCTTTTTTTATTGCCCATCTCGGGCCATTTTGAACTGAATGCTCCCTTGTGTCCAGATTGTATATCAATTTAGTTTATTGTAATTGTCAAATGGAAACCCTCAGCCATAGATGGTAGTATCACAATTCAGTTACTATAAAAACTGGTCAGAGATTTCTTGGCTATTGGCAAACTTCTCCAACAGTAAATTAATATGGGTTCCATAAGAAGTGTCTCCTTGTTTTAAAATCAAGGTTTGTTATGTATTGTCTAGGCTACAAAACCATAAACTGGACTAATGTTCTCCTTAGTAAACATCTTGGCCTTCCCTGTCAAACAAGCCTATAGACTAGTGTGCATGTGAAGGCTTTGGAATTGTAATTAATGCCCTTACAGTACACTGAATCTGATGCATGACTCACACATTAAGATGTGTTTTTTAAGAGTGGAATAGAATACAAGTGAAGATTTATAAAGTGGCTTATTTTACTTCCTACTCAACCTTGAATTTCCCATTTCCTGGAATTGTACGACTTAGGCTAAGCTACTGACACACACACAAACACACACGCACACACACAACGCACAGAGCTCAAAGCAGATGTCTGGGTCTCATTAGCATAATGTTTTGGTGTTTTCTGAGGGGGCCGTAAGAGAACTCGAGGAGTGTGCAAAACAAAGGCTGCAACCACAATTGCCTGGAAGAACGTTTGAGCTTGAAAACACAAACAGCAGAGCACCTGTGTGAACTGGAGCTGCCAGCGCTGTCGGGGGAGGGGGGAGCAGAACACAACAGAACAGAGGCTTCAACACCAGAGAGGAAATAAAGCATTCCTCTATCATACCTGAATAGGCAATGTGGATTTTTCTTCTTCTTCCAGGGGTTGATATATATTACATCCAAGTAGGCAGTCGGTTCAGCTCTGAATCCCCCTACGGCCCCAACTCAACCCTCCTCAGTTTCTTCGCAGCAGCAGCAGCAGCAGCAGCAGCAGCAGCAGCAGCAGCAGCAGCAGCAGCACAAGGCACGGTTGGAGGTGCTTCCTGCTGTGGACGGGTGACCGAGACAGGGCTGCTGCGAGTGGGAGACTCAGCGGTGTGCCTGGGACTTGGGGACATGCAAGCATTTGTGCATCATTGATACAACAGAGTGATTCGAGTCTTCCATAGCACCTGTGTCAGTCTCCTGTACTGTGTTTCACTCGCAGAGTCTGTGCCCTGCAGTGGAGTTCTTGACGGATGGTGGGGGTGACAGCTCTGATGTCCTGACCATCCCACCACCGCTGTGTTTATCACTCTTTAATATTACCTTAATCGCTCCCCTGTAGGGATGGCACTGGAGTGCCAGCAGGGTCATTTCAACTCAGTGCCTGGCTAATATGGCCGATAGCACTGTACCTATCATCTTGTCACAAGTGATCTGAAAAACAGCTGCTTAGCTCACTTAATAAGATGCTTTCCGGGTGATGTCTTTCCTTTGCTCTTTTTGCCCACTCGGCTCTGTCCTCCTCTCTTTAGCTAATGGCTAAAGCAGGGGCCTGGGTTTGAATCACTTTCTCTCTTGCTTTTTCATCAATAAATAAAGATGAAAAAAAGGCAACCAAAAATGCATTGCTCTCATTCCCTTCTCTCTGTCTCCTTCTCTCTCACTCTCTCTCTGTTAAATTCTGTCCAGGTGTGTGGCAGCATGCTAGGGGTGGACAGCGGCTCAAGTGCCCTGGCCTCTGATGACCAGATGGTGGCGAAGGCCCTGGAGCATTTCTGCAGTGCCTCAGAGCAGTCTTACCACCAGTTCTTGGCCTCCTTCACACACCTGTCCCCAGGTCCGTCACGTAGGGCACAGGTGGCGATCACGTCTTGACACGACACAGACGACATCTCCTATGACTCATTCCCTCCACTCCTCCCTCCTCCTCCCCTCTCCTCTGACCTCCTCTCCCGTCACAGGGAGCGGATCCGGAGCGGCGTCCTCCGGCCTCCCCCAGCACCCAGCGGAGATGGAGAGATCGGCGCGGAGCAGCAGAGGCAGGGGGGGACACGGAGCAGCAGACGCAGCGGACGCAGCGGACGCAGCGGAGGGCGAGGGCCGGTTGAGAGAGCGTGACTGTGTCCTGCCCGTTGACCAGAAGGAGGTAAGGGCTTTGTGGATGTCTGTCGGTCGGGTCTGCCAGTTGGACCAGGGCAGGCTTTCAAGAGTGAGGACCTCCCCTGGGGGCTCAATCAGACTGAGAGCTCCAGTTTATGGCCCTCTCCAGGCCATCCGTTCTAGCTGCCTTCTCCCCCTGCTGCCATGGTTTATCCCTCCTCCCCTCCTCCTCCTTTTTTTTCAGTGTTTTTCCATTTTCTTAAACCAAATGAGTGGATTGTTTCAGCACGAGGAAGGTTCACTTCAGATGTGTACACCGGAGCATGAACAGTGCTTAGGACTTCAGGCTTTGCCAGTTATTGATTTAGCCATGATTCTGATTAGAGGCCGTGTGCTGTAATCAATACCATACATCAGTGAACTGTGCAGTGAAACTGAGGATCTGGGATAGGATCCCGTATTTGGTTTCCAATTAATCCTCCCTTTGATTATTTCGAAGATTAAAAGGCTGTTGAGTGTGCACCAAGATCCTTAAGCTTGGGAAGTCCTTTGCTTTACCCACGAGAGGCACTCAACTGTCCAAACACGCCAGGCCAGCCCCAGTAACGGCTATGACCAATCGACAGGCTAAATCATCATGATTGAATTTTATAGCCTACTACTGCGGTGTCACAAGTGGAGGGGAAGATCATAATGACAGCCATTTTGCAGAGTGCACCAATCATGGTACTGTGCACTTTGGATATCCCGCAGTCAGAGCCATGTAAGGTTATTTGTCATGTACTGTGTGTTGTGGTTCCAGATGGAGCTGGGCAGGGGAGTCGTGGTGGGGATCTGTGGACATATAGACTGCTGTCCACCAGGCACCACTCCGAAGGTGAGTCTCGCGCACTATCCACATCAGACGATACACCTTTGTTATCTATCTATGGAAATGTGCCTTTTGTTTCTCTGATTTGATTTTAAACATAGCAAAACTCCTAACACAGAATCATGTTATGAATCGCAATACGAGCTGATCAGTACAGTATTTTGGCTGCACAACTTATGCCCTCAGATAAACGGTTCTAGAAACATGCTCAAGAATCTAGTAATAGAATAGGAGCATTTTATTGCTTTTTGTTGTTGTAGTTGGATAACTACCTGGCGTTCGGGGATGCATGTGAAGACATGGAGGGAGAGGACAATATAACTCCAGGTACACCATTTTCTTCTTTCATCTCTCACCTTTCCTGCTCCACAGATTGCTCATTTGTGTTTTCAGACTAGCGTTCCAGAAGGCTGTTTCGTGTTCCATAAGTGGCATTCTTATTATCTCAGGAAAAAAAGTTTTTAATTGCAAACGTGCATCATCGTTAATATCAATTTACCCCTAATCTTTCCTGATGAAGGGAAAATGTGAAAGTTAGCGGTTTACCATGCAGTATTGATATGAATACAATGCTATTTCACGCAGCCCGATTCTGCTAATCAAAGCTTCTTTGATAGTGAATTACAAAGTTCTTGCATTCTTTGACAAAGAATGGGGGGGAAAAAACTTGAAGCAACTTTCTTTTGTTAATCTATGTAAGGTGTTAACCTTATGCTAACTCAGAAAAGCTTACAGGAGGCGTTTAAGGGTTCACCTTACGTTTAATAGGATTGAGTTAATATTATGTGCATATCATTTCTGTGATTAGTGTAGTCATTTTCATCAGTTTAAACACATTAGCTATGTTTTGCATTCTGAACGCATGCAAATAGGGGTACCCTCCTGTTATTAGTGTAAAGGGCCTCATGTCTCTCTTCCATTTCTGCGGTATCAGTCCTCTTTGAACCCAGAGGGTACAATGCCACCACATCTCCATATCCCTGCATCGCGGCCTGACCCTAACCCCCTATGGTCTTTGTTGGCTCACTTCAATAGAAAGCAGGACTTTCGACATGCTCGTGTGGGACGTGTGTGTGTGTGTGTTCATGCGTGAAAACGTGCCCACCCCAACGCATGCTTACAATGCGATTGTGATCATGATCGTGCTGCTTGATTACGACCGAGGCTGTGTTTGTCCGGCTACAGTCCCGGTGAGGAAAGTAGATGAGGATGAAGGTTGAACAGAGGGAAGGGGGGGGCGGGGCTTGCTGGCGGCTCGTGCCAAACGATTTAAAAGTGATGGGGCGTCGTCCTCGTGCCTCCTGCCCCCCCGGAGGTGCTGACGAACTGAAACGGCTGACGGTGAACTCCCAACCTAATTAGCATGCGTGTAATTATGAATGTGCTGCGGTGGGCGTAAAGTCGGGCTGGGGGACGAGAGCGTTCTGGAGACGGGAGGCTACTTTCCTTCTGACACTGAGCAGCCTGTAATTGCCTCTGCCGCAGGATCGATGAGCGCTCGGCATTTGGCATCCAGATGAGCCTGACTATCTCATCTGGGCTGATGCTGGGGAAGGGCAGAGTACTCTACTGTATACTTGCATCTGGCTCCGAAGGAGCATTCGAGTTGCACAGCCAGAAATGTACTAGTTTGGCGTCCTTGGAGTTCTGTATCGCCCCTTAAAGGAGGCACGGTTTCAGATGTTTAGGCGTTCTTCTCAAATGGCGCCGTATCAGATTTGACCCTTGGATTCCGTGTTCTGCGTTTAGAGCGTTGCCCCCCCCCCCTCCCCCCACCACCAGACTGCAGGGGCTCCCTCCTCCAACCCACCCCCCCTGCCTCCTTTGCCTGTGGCTTTCACAGCCAGAGTCATTAGCTGTTTAATTAAGATCAACTTCACCCCCGCCACTGCCAAACCAGCTGCGGAGGGGGCCTCGCAGACAGAACGGGGGGGGGGGGGGGGGGGGGGGGGGGGGGGTTGGAGTGTCAATATTGAACGCTCGCTGCTCTTTTCAAAAGGACTTCAAATTCAGTTTTTAAGGAACGCGCGGGGAGAGACCGCACGGCCCGTCTCTGACAGTCGTCGCGGTCGCCCGTCCTTTCAGCTGGCGCCGCGCGCTCCCCGCCGCCCTGACGTTTCGGTCGGGGCTCCCGTTATCAGGAGTGTGTGTTTGGGGCCTGCTGTTTCCTCCTCCCACTCTCCCTCCCCCCTGTCTGTCTTATCAGCCCCGGGGCTCGGTGAGCGTTGGCAGTGGAGAGGTGATTACAGCCCACCGAGGCCTTTTCATGTAGATTAGACGCAGGCAGGCCCCCGTGACACCTTTCATATGCCTGCCATCTCCCTCTCCCTCAGTGCCCGTCTGCGATCCTCTCCCAGTGTCGGCTCTCTGTCCTCGGTCTCTGCTGTGTGCTGCGATAGCGCCGTTTCCAACGGGCCGCAGGATACACCCCGGTGGTTCGACGATTCCTCGGAAACACCGCGTGTTTGGATGGCGACGTGTCCGACAGCAGGTGACGACGAGAATCCGGGGGTTTGCGCCGTGTGCGAGCGCTGTTTGGCTTTGGTTCAGCCCGAACTATCGAGGGAAGGCATTCTGGGATAGGGAATGCAAATGCTGCGTTGGTTTTTGCAGCCAGAAGAGCCTATTGGTTGAGCTGCAGAGCCGGGTGACAGTTAATACGCGGTTTCCTAGGTTACAATCTGGTGTCCCATGAGGTGAGAGGTTGAGGGGGTGAAGTGATTACGCTTGTAACGATCATTACCATGCCCGATTTCCTGGTGATACAATTCAATTAGGCTGACGAGCAGTTCTTTTAGATCTACTAGAGCCTGATTTTTAATTGAACGACGAGTCAGTTCTCATTCTTTGTAATGTGATTGTCACACTCCTGAATTGTGCTTGAGGATCACACAAAACAAAGCCACTGAGATAATAATTTGCAGCCTAATGCTGTACTTACCCCTAATCTACGGCAATACAGAGGTTGAGCAGTACAGGAGAAAGACTGCTGTTTCAAATTCCAATCAACCCTTGCCGCATCACTTGCAAGGAACAGTGTTCCGGAACCACGGAAGACTACGGCTGTCCGTAGCTCTTGTTTCGTAAACCCACCAAGGCACTGTTGTCCTGCCTCCTGTGCTGTTCTCTCAGGTGCACATCCGTGGCGAACTAGAGCAAAGAACGAAAGTTGGATGGTGGGACTCTTGAAAGGTTTGACCTCTACGTGTGTCACCTCTCTCCCAGGAGACGCTCTCCTTCCTGGGGAGGTGGAGGAAGAGGTGCCAGCCTACCTGCCCTCCTTCTGTCACCACACCCAGTTGGAACTCACCTCCATGGTCGGGGGTTGGAGAGCACAGGCCCGTGGACCAGCCCAGGAACAGAAGGCCACGCCAGAGGAGCAGGTCAGACACGGTCACCCGGCTTCCAGGACGACCTGTAGAAATGTGTCCTCCTCGTGCGCTTCTATTTACAGCCCAGGAAGTGAGAGAGTATCTGCCATTGGTTGTTTCCATTGTGACTGCCGACGCGCAGGATTCTGCCTGGTTGTCATGTCGCTGGATCGGTGATACGGCTGTTTGAACGTCTTAACAGTTTGCTGTGTTCATGTTGTGTTTCCTCGGCAGGGTAAGAGTGAGGAGGTCTCGCCATTCAGCTTAGATGAAGATTTTGACTACGACCACGTCATACTTTCCTGTAAACATTCTTCAATAAAGACCAGCGCTGGGGCTTTGTGAGGGGAAACATTGAGCACAGCATCAAAAAGAGTCAGACATTATTCACAACGGCCCTACAACGCTAGAGTAATGAAAGCAGTTGCTGGACTGCTGGAAACGGTCATTGAAGGTGACACAATGGAGCGAGGGAGGCCTGTTGAGCGCAACCTGGCAGTGCTGTTTGTGTGTGTGTGTGTGTTTGTGTGTATTTGTGTGTAAATGCATGTACCCCACTGGGTAAACACCGTGCACTGTAATTAATTTCATGTTGCTACTGTTGGTGCCTAACTGTGATTTTTCACCAGAACAAAGTGCTCTGGAAGAGTTTTTAGAGCAGACCTAGAAAACATAACAGGGGGAGGAAATATTCCAGCTAACCTACTTCGATGGTGTGTTTCTTTTGTGTTGTGATATTTGAAGTGAATTTAGCATTTTGTCCTTTCCATTTGCCATTTGAATCTTTTAAATGGCCCTTATCAATTTGTTTTGCCCCACATTTGGGTGTTTTTAGACAGACATAGAGATAGAAGAGAATGGAGTGAATGATTGTGTTGATGGGAATTCCAGAGCAAGATGGTTTTGACAGGGGTTGGTAAAAGTTTATGGGGCATAAAATCCAAACAGTTCTTCCCACACGACTGTTGGTTCACTTTAAAACATTAAAAGACGTTTGCCTGTGCCTACTCAGTTTGAAATGATGCATATTTAATGCTCCTTCCTGTCACCTCCAATTTAATTGGTGGGTGGCAGGGTTGGAACAAGACCAAAAAGGACAAGACCTTTTCACAGTTATGTGTTAAAACTTTCAGAGCAGCTTAACTACAGTGAAAGACATTTCCTTGAGCTGGCACTTATAGTACCGCATGCAGTACTCACCAATGTGTGTTATTATCAATCCATTACTGTTTGTCTGTGTAGCTGAAAGTATTAAGTATGCATTTTCTGATTTTGGTCACTTCATACTCTGATTGGAGTTTCATTGTACATGCAATTGTGTGCATAGTTCAATGTTTTTTGATTGAGTTTTTTTTTGTTCTCACCATACCAGTACAATGACGTGGTTAGATTGAGAATTGCCTTGCTCTGTTATCCATTGTGGTATTCTGAACTAGACTGATTTGAAAAGTGTGTTGGTGGCAGAGAGAAACATGCATACAATCAGATCCGCATGTTCACACGCGAGGACCCCACCATCCTGCAGTTGCTGTGGCCGTACCAGGATCTTGATTGGAGGATACATGGTGGAGGCAGCCCCCTCCCCCAACACTCTCACACACACCACACGCACACCACAATCCTTCAGTTGCTGTTGCCCTACCAGGATTTTGATTGGAGGATAGATAGGGAGACAGTAGAGGTACCCCCCCCCCCCCCCCACACACACACACACACACACACAAACAAACACACACACACAAACACACAGGTGCACATTTAGTAGAGCACCAACGGTATCCCCGCCAGGTTAGGGCCTCACTTACTCGTCTCGCCCAGCTGTGCATGGTGCACCCTGTGATGCACCCTGTGATCCACAAACAGTGAAGTTCACTCTCGTTCTCTTCCCCGTTTTTCTAGTTTCCTACTTGGGGAAGTCACAATTCTCACATGTTCACATATGGAAATAGAAAAGAAAAATGGAATATACTAATACAAATATAATGTCTCTGATGATTCACCATAAATTCAAAATGGGTTTTCTTTGTAAAAAATGTTTTGCCTTACACCATAGTTGAATAAATGAATATGTTATTTCTGGCTGCGGTATTAGAAACTATCTGCATCTAATCAGATAGAAAAAACATTAAACTGATCCTGGGCTTTTTGGGGGCCTTGTCCGGATCACTGCTTGTTGCATTAGGCAGGTTCTGACAGGTTCTGGGGGGTTCTTTTTGCATTGTTCAAGCACAGGTGCGAATGTTCCTGAATGTGTGGGATTATAAGTGTTAAGGTGCGATACATGTATTCCTTTCACTATGATAAGTAGAGAGCATAATTAGGCTAGCCAGTATTGTGTGAATTCAGTGAAAAGTGTAAATAGGATATGGTTTATTTGCATGTATTTGCATTTATTTGCATTGAGATGAGCATCCTTAGGTGATGGGAGTCCACCAAACGGGGTGCCAGCCAAGTGGTCATCTGTAGATGCGTACATCCTGGATGTACGCAAGGGCCTCATTTCACATTTACCAGTGAGGACAAAGATGGGTCGATGCAGGCACTGCAAAAAAATATTTATTAACAATGCAATATATACATTTTTTTGTTAAAGAACCGTCTTTGGCCTATTCATGGCAAATGTAAGAAGAAATTCTATTTTTAAAATACAATTTGATAAATAAATGACTATTTATGACTCGTGTGGTTATTATTCATGATATGTACTGTTATGGGAGTAAATAAGCAATGCACACTGCAAATGAACCAGTTGGTCTAAATACCAACGTTCTGCTCTTAGCTAAGGCCAACATTGCAATATGAAATATTCACCTAACGTTCAGCAGCGGGGGGCCACCTGGAGTTATGTGGGGTAACCCCCACCCGCAACCCATTCTTGCTGAATGGAGGGGACCCTTGGAGGTGTGACCCAGAGGAGCTGGCACCATGGATTCAGGTTTGGTAACTCTGCTACACCTCCACGCTGTTACTTATTGATCAGGTTGTTTGAATCGTTCGCAAGATAATGAAGGTTATGTTGAAAAGGAGACGGATCAAGCTGTTCTTCTGGGACTCTTCTGTTCAAGAATTTTCTTTCGGAAGCTGCTGCCAGATGAAGCAGAGATGAGAGCGTTGTTGAGATCCTCTGTAGGGCCTGCTGCAGAGCAGAAAGCCAAGGAAACTCTTTGAATATTCATCTCATCTGCAATGCACTTGCTGGGGACGTTTTATCCTGGCCCATTTAAGATGGAGATTAAGGAAATGGAAGCCATAAATGTTTTATTATTTTGCCCTTGCCTAATATGTTTCTATGAACTGCGTGCTCCTTGTAGTATATTTTGTGAGGTTGGTTGGCTCTGGTGTTGGAGAAGAGGAGGCGGTGGGGGAGGTTGCGAGGAGAAAACGGTGTCTCACTCCTCCTGAGGGTGTCACTGTTGTCTCGTCTCTGACAGAGAGGCTTCCTCAGTGCTCTGCTGGGACCGGTGGGCTCAGCCCTGACCACATCTGCAATACACGACAACACCCAACGACACACAAACACATAGATGTCGACAAACACACCATGATGCAAGGTGCCAGCGAGAGCTCTTGAAGGTTTCCTTCATTTCGGATTTGATTGCACTGGTTGTTAATGCAGCAAGATGGACCATCAGTAAAATGGTTACAGGTTACACTGTAAGCTACTATGTGAACAGCCTGAGGAAGTATAAGTTCCAAACATCTTGACACTTCGGTCGTCCATGTTTTGCTTCACCATACGGCGATGCCGCACCATCATGTTGACCTTCCTGGTTGCCGATGTCATTCCCCTGGGAGACGAATGGACCGAGGCGGGTCAGAACGGCGGCCACATCTCCCAGTTTGTTATGATATTCACGTCGACATGAGTTAACAGTATATCTACGTGTTATTGGATTTCCTGTGCCTGGGCGTTTGCTTGCCACACAGCCTCCTCCTGCGCGTGCCCTCAGCCGTGAGGCAGGGAGATTTACACAGACATCCAATGATGTGGCAATAAAAACAAATTATAATAAGGTATCACGCCAGCCGGAGAGAGGACGGAGGTGAGGGATGGAGAGGGAACGGAGGGAAAGAGAGGGAGGGACAGGAGGGGAGGGAGGTGGAGGGGGGGAGGGAGGGAGGTGGAGAGACGGAAGGGAGGGAGAAAGAGGGGCGGAGATGAAAGTGCGTGAGAGAGGGACGGAGGTGAGAGAGAGACAGGTAGGCATGGAGGTGGAGAGAGGGGGGGCTGGGGGGGGAGCGCGAGAGTGGGGCGGAGGTGAGGGAGAGAGAGGAAGGTACGCAGGGAGCGTGAGGGAGGGATGAAGGTGAGGTGAGGGAGAGAGAGAGGGAGGGAGAGAGGGACGAATGGAGGGAGGGAGAGACACGGTGGTGATGGGGCAGGGAGTGCAATGGATTGAGAAAGGACTGTTGATCTCTGTAGTGCTAATTCTCTACCCTCCATCGCTCCATGGCAAGCAATCACCTTGCCAAAGCCCAGGATTGCACCTCCTCTGAGGGCTTGCCTTGGCCCCCAGACAGAACCGCTCTCTGGATGAGGCCGGATCAGACAGACTTACAAAGACAAACAGGCAGCTGCTGTATGCACCACTAAGCAGAGAAATCTGCCTAAATTTGGCTGAACTCCTCAGGTCCATCCCACCCAGTGCATTGTGACAGAGCTGTGACAGGAGGCAGCTTGTCCTGCTAGTGGAGGCCAAGCCAAAGGGGAAACATGTCAACATGTGCATCAATGACTGGAACAGAGGCAATTCTAGGGATTTGTTTCGAGAGGGAGGGTAACAATTCATTTGAAGTTCCTTAGTTACAGTAAATTGTATGCAAGTTGCTATGGCTCCGACTCAAATAGATAGGTAACGTTGGATTGTGTAATGCCAAACCTTGCATCTCCAACAACATAGTCTGGACTGTGTTAGTGTGGACATGGACAAATGTTCATGTTTTAATTTTTTGGGGTATAATTAGCTTGTGTAACTTGTATATTTTCATTTCAGTATTTTATGATGAATTTTGTATTCTGCCTGTTGTTTGATTTAGCTTAGTGTTATACTGCACATAATTCGCCCATTATGTGTCAGCTTACATTGGCAGAAAAATAATTCTTATGAAATAAGCTCTGACTTGATATTCCTTTTACATTACACTAAGTACATCCATCATTATCCTCCAAGCGTAATGAAGATGGCCCTTACAAAAAATCTGACGAAACCCACAACCAAAGGTCACTGATCGGATTGGACAGCCATCTTTGCAGCGATGGAGGCAATGCGACAGGTGCTTTCCCTTGTCCTCTCAAGAAATATTCAACTGCCCGTATCAATATCATTGTGTCATTAGGAACCAAACAGACACCTACTAATACAAACAGTCACCAGGTGAGGTCTTTAACAGATGATCTATTGCATGCTAGATATGTTATACTTTTGTCTCTTAATGTAAGACGTTCCTTTACTTGGAATTCGAGTTCCCAATGATCTTTCGTTGTTCCCATCAATTGGCGCTGAGGACGCATCCAACGGCTGGAAATGAGCAAAGACGACAGAGCAGCTCCCTGATCTGGATTTCGCTTCCTCTACATTGGAGCTCCATGATTCTCTACCTCTCCACCCCTCACTCGACGCCAGGGCTGTAGCTGTGCATTATAGGTCTGCATGGTGTGTGGGCTTAGAGAGAGACATGGGGGGGGGGGTCAGGCGGGGGCGGCTTGTCAGAGTCAATCGTCGACCCCAGTCTCCAAAGGGCTTCCTAAGGCCCGGGGCAATAACAGTTGTTTTAGTCAAGGAAGAAACTAGCCAGTCACCTCCAGGCTCCCTTATCCCTCACCTCTCTGGGAAGCCCTGCAGAGACTCGACACATTGTGCAACATGGGAGAACGTACGGTGTCTCACTGGGGTCAGTTGTTCGGTGCCAGTGTTCTTGGTCCTAATGATAGTCAGGTTGTTGTTCAAAAATATGCTTCCTGCGGTGGAGTGGCCGCATGGAGACAGAGCCAAAAAATGACATTTTGTTTTCGATGACTCATCAGTGGAGAAGTGGAGGGTATGTGTATGTACTTCCTGATCCTGAGAGTCCGGAGTGGTCCTTCTGAGGAGGACAGGAGAAAGCGGTAAAGGGAAGATCTTCGAGGATAATGGGCCTGCTCCCAGCCCTCCTGTGGTAGCGTGGACACCAGCCCCGACCAACAGTAAAAAAGGAGAAGAAAAAAAAAGTAATTTTGAGCTCGGTTTACGGTTAGCAGAGTGTGAGGGCTGAGCGATATGTATCACTGGAGAAACATTATATGCTTTGAAGCCCTGTCGCTGTAGCAGCCAGGAAATGAGACAGGTTTTTCATTTCCCTGTTGCTATCTCCACTCACAAACTAAATAAGGCCCCTTTTGCAACTGGTTCCCGATTACATCTACCTAGGGGTATAGGCAGCTCTGTAATCAGAAATGTAATCTATAGCATGTATTTTATATTTATAGCAAACACTAAAACGCTACAGGGTCAAGTATGTCTAGGGGGGCTGGGGGAATCAGGGCTAGCTGATAATTGATTTCACCCGTCTTGTCATGTCTGTCTGTTTGTGACTGCTGGGATGTGGGGAGGGAGGGGTGAGGAATTGACGTTGATGGTGGTGGTGTGTGTGTGTGTGTGTGTGGGGGGGGGGGGGGGTTGGTGAAAGATGGAGTGATGCTGGGATTATCACCTCATAACACCGAGTTGGATGTGTGATGGGCGAACGACAAACACAGCTTTCATCTTCTTTGTGATCTCCTTTTAATGTGCTCTCTGCGTTTGCTCCTCCAGTGCTCCTCATTTGCTTTTGCATATCAATGACCTCTTTCTTTCTTCCCCTCTCCCGCTCTCTCTTTGGACGCTCACCACTGTGCTGCAGACGCCACCAAAACAATTGTGAACGCGCATGTGTTTTGTTTGTTTGCGTGATAGGGGCATTGTTCTCATTTGCAAAAACAAGGCCTCTTAATGTTTTGCCAATGCGACACCCCACCATATTCATCCTCCTCCCTCTCATCTCTTGTGTTTTTCTTCAGTCGTTCCTTCCACCCATGATTCGTATAATCACAGGATTTCTCCCAGGATGTCTCCCTCTTGCCCTCTCCCATTCGTCTCTCTGATTAATATAAAGCCGCTCCCACTTGGCCCACATTTTCTCAGCAAAACGAAAACAATTGGTGGCTATTTGATTGGCCCTGGCCTTGCTTGGACTCTGTGGGAATTGAGGAGAAAACGCGAAAGCGTTTAATCTATTCATCCATCTGCATGGAAATCAATGAGGCTCTTGTCCCTCAGTTACACCCTCGCTGTCCAACCCCCCCAACCCCCCCTCCCAACTCCCTCAAGACTCCAGTCCTCCCGTCTGACTCAGCATTCTCCGTGGTGAACGGGAGATTGGCAGGGCCCTGAATGCCCAATGTCACAGACGGGAGTCCACATCACTCCCTCCCACAGTGTCTTCCTTCTCCAGGATCTTGATAAAAAACATCATTAGCATCCTTCAGAGTTGTTTACGGCCTTGACGGTAGACTTCACCGGCAGACATGATGTGTGAGTTTAGGCTTGTTTGCCAGTGGGAGCACGTGGGGGATCTAGGACAGTTGAGTTTGTGTTTGCAGCTAAATAAAGAAGATCGACTGCATGCTTCCCGTCTCTCCAAATGAGACTGGTGTGTTTGTCCTGTGCTTTATAGGCTGCTTGTTAACCTTTTAGATGGCTGTGAAAAGGTTACTGTGCACATTGTTCTGCTCTAGTTTATCAATGTGCGCTTGTTGCTGTTTACACGGGAAGTCTCATCTTTATACTGTATGGCTGTGTCGGTGAAAAAGATGGGCTGCTACTGTCTAACAAACCCAGCTCATCTAAACGGTCACCTTCAGCTTGTCGTGCCTAGAACTGGTCAACTAGGAAGTGAGATTACCCAGGGTTCATGGTCAGACTGATGGATGGAATCAAAGTCATTTAAAATGATTCAAAACATTCTTTTTACTCAGGTACCTCATATATTAGTAGGTCCAAATAACTCAATAACACAATCATAACAGAGAAAACCAAATGACTTGTTTACAGGGTCTGCTTCATAAAATTTTCATTTTGTCAATTTAATACGAGATTGTCCTCCTTTGACACGCGTTGTACCTCTTTCTGGAACTGTAAAATAAGATGTTATCCACAGAACATGTTTAGCATCAGCCATGGCCTTCAGCGTTGCTGTGTAATAAAGCTGAAGTCTGTGACTACCACTTGTTCACCACTTGAGGACTGATACAGAGGAAGAGGAGAGGGGGAATGTTGGCACCAGAGCCCATTTTGAGAGAGGAGAGGAGAAGCCAAGTGAATGGCTGATTGAAAAGAGGAGAAAATCAATCAAGCGAGTCTGTCTGATTGACAGCTTGCCAAGGTGTTTTTTTGTGGAGGTGTCAAGAGCTACACAATTGCTCTCTCTCTCTCTCTCTCTCTCTCTCTCTCTCTCTCTCTCTCTCTCTCTCTCTCTCTCTCTCTCTCTCTCTCCACATCTCTCTCTTTCTGTCTCTTTCTCTCTCTCCTTCGGCCTCATCCATCACTTCTCACCCATCATCGCACGGCCCCGTTCTCCGAAATGCATTGCCAAGCTCCTCCAATATCTTTCCGCTTTTCACTACACGGTACCTCCTCCACTGTTCTCCATACCACACAGCCGCTGCCTTCTCTCCCTCCTTTCCTCGCACAATTCGCACGGGGGAGACATGCACTCACTGCCAGCCACTTAAGGTTGCTGACTGACACTCCTTTAATCTTGTTGTTCCGTAACCTTCAGAGAAGAGAATGGATGCTCCAGTTCCTTTGCCTTCTCATAAATACCCCCCCCCCCCTTCCTCCCCTTTGCCTTCCCTCCTTTTCTTCTGTCTCTATCTACTGGCGTTGTGGTGGTTTTGTGCCATTTGTTTTCATTAAATATTCCTGCACATACATTACACTGGCAGGATGGATAAAAGCAGGACAGAGGGAAATGGCATTGGGCTGCCATTGTGGTTTCGCTTGGAGCCCTGCATAGCCCAGAGAGCGAGGTGTGCTCAGAGATGCTATATGCAGCAGAGTACGTTTCGTCTCCAGTAGCAAGGGTCTGACATTCAACAACACAAGAAATTCTTTTTCTTCGAGTGTTGTTAGGTATTCACTTCATTCTTCGTTGTCGTCAAACAATACTGCCTGGCTCATCTGCCTCATTCTCATGCAGTTGCTCCTACTGCTTCACAATGCAAAAGCACACTGTTGAACTCTAGAAGGTGCTTAGAAAACATTTCATGTTGGAACATATATATTTTTCTAGATATATACAAATGTAGAGTTGTTAATACATACATTATATTCATTTATATATCAAGTAAATCCATCGGCCAACCCTTTAAAACAAGATGGACAACAAACCATGTTGTTAAGAACAAGAGCAAAGGGAATCCTGGCAGGAAAGATAGACCAGAGGATTAATCAAATTCAGGAAAAAGAAGAAATGTTGGTCCGCCCCTTTTTTTCCCAGTGTTTTTCCACCTTTGAAAGTTATCTGGAAGTAATAAAAAGCAGCGGCTTTGTGTCGGCTTTGTGAAAGTTCCATGAGAGACAGGATGTTTTGTGAGGAGGGAAGGGATGCAGAGCAAAGAGCTCCGTTGAAATGACTGTCAGTCCGCACTTCTGTATCACAATAAGTGCAGGGAAGATGTATTGACTCAACCCTTTCTGAGTACAGTTGCTGGCTAGCTTTTAGACAGTGAGCCTTGTTGCTAATTACAACAGGAAGACAGTCTTCCCGCAGGGCAAGGGAGAGGAAATAAAGCAAAGACAGAAAAATGATGAATCATGTGACAAACCCTGACTGCCACTTATTATGAAATCAATAGGACGCAGGCTACTCAAATGAATGAATATACAGAGGCAGAATTTTAGCAAAATAGTGTCCAGAGGTTGGTAGTATCCAGGTGGCAGTTAGCCAAAAATGACACACATTCGTACAAACAAAAGGAAACAAAACAATAATTGTTGGCCACAACCAAAATGCCATGCACACAGTTTTTAATAAGTACACAGACACAGCCGCTAGCTTCTAACCTGGGGCCTATTCCATAAAGGCTGCTCAAAAAAGCTAGACTTAAAAAAAGTCCTAAACCAGACTTGAATAAGTTTAATTAGTCAAGCGGGGCTTAAGCGGTTCCATAAAGGCCAATTTCAGCTCACGCAATTAGCTTGACTATTTACGTAGTCAAGCTAATTGCGCGTGTGTAACCAGGGTGAAACAGCGTTTTTTAGTTGTGTTGAAATGTCACCAATGCTGATTTAAATGTACCAGTATATGTTTAGGTACATTTGGTAACCTGTTCCTTTGTTGATGTGTTTTTGTACCTGTACTGTAGCTTTAAGAGAAGTCCGTGTTTTGGTGACGTGTGTGTGGCGCCAAAGCTCAGAAGGCTTTTTACTGTCTGAGCGGAGGAGGGAATGTTGGTCCCGACTACGACCGTTTATACTATTGACACGTTGGTTTCTTTGGCTCATACAGAAGCGATTAAATGAGAGAAAGCCAGCCTCCTTTGTGGTCCAGTCTCCCATCCTTCCATTCATCCAACATTCACACCCCCCCAGAACACAACGCAGACGATTACGCCGTTAACGGATGTGCACTTCTATATATTAACACAAGAACTGTTGCACACCCGTTACACGTGCACCCTATTTTTTAACAGCCCGAGAGGTAAAACATGGATCATACAATCCACCACGGCAAAAGCAATGCACACGGCCACATGACTTCTTCCAGAAAGAACGTTCCCTTTAAATCGTGTACAATGACAGCTCCCTCATCCACCGCTTCAATCAAAGTAAAATGACACGCCATGATTGACGTCGTGAACGATAGGCTACGTAGGTTGAGGACCTTTTTAGACCTTTGTTGATTCAAAAATACCCAACTAATCTAAATTGACTTTTTTGACATTGTTTAAAATAAATAGCCTACTATTAATTAAAACATTATCCAGTAGCCTAACTTTTTAACATGGGTTTTGTGTCGGGGAAATGGAGGGCGGATTTAACTTATTTTTTCGTTTTGCAATTGTAGGCTAGTGCTACTGTTAACAATTATATTGCTATGATAATTTTACTCGGATCATTTAGATTGAGATATAGGCCTATGCCTGATGCCTAAACATTTGAAATCACAAACTAACATCCATACATTTAACGGCTATGGTGCGTAGCCTATATCAAAGCATTGTTCATCATTGTTTAATGCATTAGGCTAAATGTTGTAGCCTATGTAGGCTATTTACGTTGATTTTCTATCAATGTTGAACATATTGAACTGATGAGACTAAGAACATGAGAATATACGTGGTAAATCATCATCTTCCTGTTGGGTCAGTGTTACAGGAACGTCTGGTTAAGCACCAAGTCACGCTAAGCCTGACAGTTAGTCTGACCCTGACCAGACTAGTTTCGCAGCCTAAGTTGCCATAGTAACCGAGTTCGAACTACATTGAGCTAGCTTTATGGAACCGAATGAACAAGAAATGAGTCCGACTAACTGACATAAGTCTGGCTTATTTGGTAAACTCTCTAATGGAACAGGCCTCAGAGGTATTTAACAATGAGTTACCTACGGGTATATGTAAACCCCAGGGTGTCTTACCTAGCCCTACTCCACAGACGTCTAGGATAAGGACCAGGGTTACAAACACAGCAGGGCTACGAATACAAATAATCAAAGCTTTTACGGTTCTCTCAATAATACAAAGTTTGTACTGCGTGCTCAAACAAAGATCTTACCAACCTCCCCCCCACACACAACACAAACTGACACGTAGTGATGAGCTCTGCTGATTGGTCAACGAGGAGCCTTGTTGGACACGCCCAGGCCATCATCCGGAACGCACCACACCTGAGAGGTATCACACAGGAGAAGAGAAACAAACAGCCCATCTCCCCAGAGAAAGAGAGGGAGAGTATAAAATGTTCATACCGAGGAGGCCGGGGACTCGCTTCCGTCGTGATTGTGTCGTTGAAAACCTCAAGTACCAGGATGCCAATGTTATGTAATGTTTTTCTGAGAATACTTATGGTGGTTTCCAGGTATCCCAGATATGGGATAGCTAAGCCATTGGCAGCCTTGAGCTGAAGCCAGTGGCAGGGCTGAAGTTGAAACTGGGGCTGCAACTACTGCTCCCAAAAAATAGTGTGACCGTAGTCACCATCGATCCAGTGTCTAGTAGGCAGGGTATCGTCACTTCACCCACACAAACCTCCACCAGGGACATTTGACAATTAGTTGGGGTGCTATGGGAAAGCTAAAGCTCGAGGATTCCCCACCCAATGATTTGACCATAACGTCAGAGGGTGTTAGTTTTCCGGCCACTGGTAGCAGGGGCAGAGGGGGACCTTACAAAACCGTGCGATGTGGCCAGGCTGACTGCAGCGCAAACAGATGGGTCTACCATCAGTGTGAAAACTATATCGAGAACCACATGCCAGAGCTCCAGAGGTTGGGGGAGCAGGCACCATAGAATGTTTTGCCCCTGCTGAGAAATGAGGAGCAACAAGACACTTCAAGATGGTATCTAGCTGAGCTTGTTGTTTACCAAGACTGTCCTTTACCTCAGCAAACTCTTTAGTGGGTGTTAATGGCGCTGTTTGAAAGTCAACAAAGAACTTGGTGATGCTATTGGTACTGCACGACTGTGCCCGAGGACGCTGGGCACCAGAATGTTCACCCTCTTCTACCCAACGGATTGCTTCCCGTCAGATATCCAACAAACTAAGTCTGGGGTTGAGCCAAGTGTGACAACATAGCTCTCGACGCAGCATACCATCTCGCACACATTCTATGAACTGGTCACGCAAAACAATCCGGATCTTTAAGATTTACGATCTCCATTAAGGACATGAGAGCATGGGAGTATGCCCACAAAGACTCCCCCTCTAGTTGCTGTCGCTGAAAGAACTGCTTTTGAAGGCTAATGTACGACTGCGAACAACCATAGACATTAGTAAGGATGGTAAATATTCTCTGGGTCATCCCTATCCACAAAAAGACAAAACTTTCTCTGTTCTAGCCTCACTATCCAACAAATCAAAAATGACTAGGGTTTGTTCAGAAATGGACATAGGTCGTAAAGACGGGTGGTTGCAGGGCCTCCTCAACTTCCACAGTTAAGGAGTCTTGTGAAAGCTTTCCTGAAAACCTTGGGCACTTACGCTCCCTTGGACATACACAAAACGCTCCACTGTCCCACTAGGGGCAGTGACTACGTTACTCCATGCGCTAGTGCTAGGGCGGCTGAGTGGTGGACTTACTGGTATATGGGGTGAAGGGGCTGATGATGTTACCTCTGCTCTAAGTTTGGTGTTCTCAGCCTGGAGTTGCTGCACCAGCTCAGTAAGTGCCTTTAATTGATCGCCCATATCTTGAGCAGTGTCTTCGTCAGCCATTTTACCTCACAGTCTTAAGTGTAAAGAACAAGAAAAAAAGGACACAGCAAAAAGTTAATTGACGAAAAACCCTAGTGGCCAGAGAACAGGACAAATGGAATTGGCAGTTCTTTTAAGTTGACCAAGCCGACAGTCCTCACCTGGTTTTCCCAACACTACGCTAAGAACCACCAACATGAAAATAAAAATAAACTACTAATCCAAGTTCCAGTGACCAGACACTACACAGAGCCAATGACTATTACTGCCTCTGGGTGTGACCCGCAGTGCCAAATTTTACAAACCCTGACTGCAGTTGGAACAGAGGGTTGTCATACAACCCGCCAAAAACAATTGGAGTTTCCATTGGAACGTTGAGTGTTTTAATGACCAACCTTGGAGTTACTATTACTACTGCTGCTGCCATGTCTTCCTCTTCAGAATGGCTTTGGGGGTCTGACAGAGTATAACAATTCTATCCTTCAGCGGCCCAGGGCGGTGGCGGAACAAGTGCCAAGAGTGACAGTGCTTAGCTCGGGTGAATGGCAAGTGACGATAATGGGAGATTACCTGCAGCCTGGGCCCGGCCTGTCCACGCGCTTGGAGCCTTCCAGACACCCAATCAGTAGGAGAAAGACTGGGATTTGGAGGTGTTTAAACCCATACTTGTCATAGGATACTCCAACCTGTCACGCATTTCCCCATTCAGAGATGCCCATGCTCAGGTGGATTGTTTTCCAGGGGCTACCTTTTACCACCTTAAAGGGGTACTGGCAAAATTTGAGCCTCATGCAGGTGTTGGAAAACATATCATGGCCACAGGCCTCAACAACTGCCTTCTTAAACAGGCACCCACTACGACCTGTAGACAGTTGGTTCAGCTGCTAAAGGTTAGCCGCAAAAGGTTTCCCTGTGCAGAGATCTTTGTTCCCGTCATCAACTATTCAGGCAGATTGGGTGAGGAACAGCAATCTCACCTTGAGATACTGAACCAGGCAATCTCAGAGATCCCAGTTCTTGACTGGAATCGACAGACTCGTCTTCCGCAAACTACCCCGAGATCCGGTCCATTGGAGAACTGAGACGGCTGATGCCTTGTTAGAACATGGTTGGCTCAAACTGGCATTTAGGGTCCTTTTTTAGATTTGGATGTGTGTGCTAGGATTTGCATATGTGTGTTTTGGATTGGCTTGCATGTGTGTGTGTATTTATATGATTTTATTTAAAAAATATCTAATCTGACAGACCAATCACCCAATAAAGTTCAACACAATCTGGATTGAAATACTACAAATCACTCCACGCAAGTAGGATAACAGAATACAGAACAACCTGATACAAGGTTTAAAAACACACGTCACACAATAGTGTTTGGGAATCTCAAAATATACAACCAGATGTCAGACGCGGTAGGCTACGCTGGACCTAATATATCCAGAAGTTGGAAGCACCCAGGTGGAAGTCCACCAAAAATGACACATTCTTACAAACAAAAAGAAACAACAATCCAAAAGAAATAAAGTGCTGGTGGCTCTCTCACAGCCTATAAATCCAAACAAATTAATTTAAGGGAAAACAGTGGTCAACCACTTCACTGTGTGTGTATTTCCTGCTAAAACACATCAGGTTCAGACTGATCTCTGATACATATTGCACATAATTCACCATAACGACTTTTACACTGAGAAATACATAATTAAAACCATATACCTTAGGGAGCGTCAGGCTTCCCGCACACAACCCTCTGAAAGGTTTATATAGTCACCACCCCTAACAGGGCGTGTACCAAACGCATTGCCCTACCACACGTCTGTTAATTCTGCAGCTGTTATGGCAAAATAATTTTCGATGTGAAATTCATTATTTTATCGCTCACTGCTCGCAGCATGCTGTTGTCAGTTTGTACTAAAATGACAAATAGGTATTTGTGTAACAGTGACACTGCAGATAGTAAGGGGATTACATATTTTGTTGATAATTAGGGATTTTGGAACTAGCTATGCATTTCATACTGTATGCTGCATGTACTTGGTAATGAGAGTGAGACAGCTGGCATGGTCAGGCAAAGATACATTTTCAAAAAACAAATCACAGTTAGGACAAACTTCAGGTTTTTGCAAATGATCCAGAAACATTGCCATACTTTAAATGAGTTGTTGGTAGCTTAATCCTTTGATGTGATGTTGTCAGCGTACAAAAAAAATGACTTCTACCCGTGCTTAAGTGGATTGAATAGTAATGATGTGATGAAGCAGACTTTCACTGTTTCTCGTTGAGCACTCACCACTTTAGCCAGCCAAAGTGATGTCAACTCTCCCTGCCCCCTAGAATCAGAAATTTAAGCACCTCAGCACTTCTGCAATTCCTTCACTTTAACCAGAGACCCACAGACTCTAGTAGGCAGCAGTGTTCATGACTAAGAATGCACCGGATTCAGTATGTACCTTCGAGTTTGTGAGTTTCTTGGGATCTGTGTGTGTGTGTTTGTGTGTATGTACAGTATTTGTGTGTATGTGTATAGCACTTACAATACTTACAGAGTGTTAATACAGTATGTATCCTCCGTTATTGATTCCAAGATGGTACAGTAGCGTCGTTTAACTGCTAACTTAACTGGTTGTACTGTGAGAATGCATCCTCTCATGTTGAGGTTTGGCCACAGTAATGTGGTCAAAATGGGTGTTATCTCTTTCTTTTCAAAGGGATCCACATTCTTCTACAGTCTCCCCCTATGACAATAGTACGTTCACAGCAGAGCTACAGATTGCTTCAGAGATGCTAAGATGAAAAAGAGACATGAGCCAGGGAAGAAATACAAATAAAGTATGATATTAATATTTTGCAGGCTTTGCTCACATCGCTATGCCTTATCCGACATGACAGGCCATAGTTGGCCCTATGTATTACCTTTGTTAGTCATTTAAATGTTGTTTGCCCACTCTGGAGGTGTTCAGTAATTACTGCTTGCAACGTGTGAATAGAAATTGATATCATCTGCTGCTGACAGTTTAGAGGTGTGAGTCATGGATGAGCTTGCAGGCCCTGTGACTAGGGAGCAACAGGATCATCGAAACCACTTCTGTAACTGCAAAACAAGAGAAAGGTTGAGCTTTTTTCATTTCTCTTTTTTTCAGCGTTTTTACATTTCAGCTGAACTGGAGTTAAAAATAAAGATCAACCATTTTCCTTTTGGCCGCTTGGCTGAATGACAGGCAGAGAATTAGAACCTTCAGAGCTCTGTTACTGCTCGTCATATGGAAGTGTGCTCTTTGAGATCATCAAAACTCTATTCAGTTCTAATGACAGACCGTAACAATACCGAGAGACAGTCCAAGGGTTTTGTTTTTCATCTCAATAGCTTGGTTATCTGTCTGTTAATTGTTGCTGCCAGTTGGGAGTAAGGACACAAATGCCAGTGGCTTCCATCGTGGTGATTGTGGGACAGATGCTGTGATGATGCCAGCTGATTAAAAGGTTATGACGAAAGGGTATCATAAGATGAGTTTAACCGGGGGGGTTGAGGTGGTGCTGGGGGGGGGTGAGACAGAGACATAAAGAGACAGAGAGATGTAGATATTAAGGAAAAAGACAGAGAGAGATGGAGAGAGAGCGAGAGAGAGGGATTAACTAATTTTACCCTAAGTCTGCCCTTCGGTTTCGTTTTTCAGTGCAGACAGAGCCACCATGGGAATCTAATTAACAGCCTGGGCGTGAGGAGAACAGGGGGAGAAGAGAGAATTGTTTCTGCCCAGTGTTTTTTGTTTGGTCTTGGGAGATGGAACAGCCTGAGCGGAGAATCCGAGGATGCTAGGGTGAGAGAAACAGGTTAACGAAGAGAGGGAGAGGGTGATGGAGAGAGAGAGAGAGAGAGAGAGAGGGTGACGGAGAGAGAGAGAGAGAGAGAGAGAGAGAGAGAGAATGAGAGAGAGAATGAGAGAGAGAAAGAGAGAGAGAGAGAGGGTGACGGAGAGAGAGCGTGAGGGATGTAAGAAGAAAACAATAGCTAAAATGTACAGTGGGCTGACGGCTGAAGCTGTAGGAAAGAAAAGGAGAGAGATGAAAAAGAAATAAAACGTGTGACTCCTGTTGTTGAATATTGCGGCGGTGTTGGGCCAACTCTGGAGTGAGAGCCAAGCCAACCAAGGAGGTAGTCCTGTGGGGAAGTGTGCATAGCCTGATCGCTCTTCTGTTCAGACACAAGCCTCTGTCTCCTTTTTTCCAAGTCCAGCTGTGTCCTATCTACCGCCGGCGCTCTCATAAAAGCTGACGTCCCCAACTGAAAACGCCTTTCTTCGCTGGTGTCGAAATAATTGGCTCCTTGTCAACAGGCACACAAGATGGAACACAAAATGAGAGCTTTGTAACTGACAACTTTGTTGGCATCCACGGAACAAAGTCATGGAGAGGCCATGTTTGGATGTTGATTGTTTTAATCATGTAACGTTCTGACTTGGCATACATGACCCTGTACTGTATAATTAGCAGTGGCATGGCAATTACTGAATTAGGAGCCACCCCCTTCTTCGCTTATCATAACGTGTGTGCTTGTGTGTGTGCCCGACACACCTCCTGATCCTGTTGCCAGGGCAACTCAGTTTGCTACCACGATAATGGAACGCCTCAGTGTCATTTCCCGTTCAATATCAAGCGCCTTTTCTTGTCAGAAGATGACAACTAATCATTTGATATGTCATCGCAATGTTATGTGTGGTTCACAAAGAAGGGAGGTTTTCAGTGGGCAGTGACAACTGAAACACACGTGTTAAAGGCTGACTTCAGTGTCTGTTGCTCTGCCCAAAACTGACTTCTGTGTAGGTGGTTAATTTGAGTCCTTCCCTCTCATGGTTGTCATACTAACAAGTCATTACTGATAGAAATAAACACACAAATTACAAAAATACAAATAAAATATATATATTTCTATACTCCTCATCTGTCCACACTGCTGTTTTCCAGCTGTTATTTACGAGCAACATCTCCAACATCCAGGTGATGCTCTGACGTCGCAAATGAGTCACTTTGAAAAGAAGCCGGCCCTTCTTTTTCTTCTTTCTTTTTTACATCAAAGCTGTGAAACGCAGACAGGAATTGTTCCTTCCCCACAGTGGCTGTCTTTAAATAACTCACAATTCAGGTCAGCGCTGTTCGGGGGGGACCGACGAACGCTCGGTACGCTATGGAGTCTGTAGGTGGACAGCGTGAGCGTACAGCTGCTCGTACTGGGTGACGACAGAGCAGTGCGAATACAATCCATAAGTGAGGCTCTTCACGGCAGGAGGTGCAGTGTTTGTGCATCTGAACCGCAGTCTTCCACAGGGTTATATAATACTCTACATAACAGACATCACATCTGCTGAGTGACAGAGCCGAGGTCCCCTTCCTCGACATCGCCGTGTCACACTAAGAAGGCCTCTTTGATTTCCGCAGGATGGAAGAAAGACAGTGGGACAGCAAGAGCGCATGGTGAGGGGAACAAAAGGAGTTGTCAGCTTTTGTTGGAGAAGCAAAAACACACACTCGCATACTGTACACTTCCCACACACAAGCTTTGGAGAAGGAGAGAGAAAGACTCCCGCAAATTAGGAAGCTATAGGCAGTGACAAGTTGAAAAAAGGACACACTTCAACCCATTGTCAGGATTAGGGGTTTGAGGTGTATTTTAGTACAAGCTAGCACTCGCAACATCCCTCCAGAGGTTCTCATCATTGAGTGATTGATGGAACAATTGAGGATTCTTTCTGTTTTATTTTCGGGATGTGCAATCCCAAGACCAAGACTTGTCTTCCCAGGTTGCATCTTTGTCTGTTCTCCATCTTTCGTGGCCCAAAAATAAACTTTAATTCTACAAGCTGTTACCAAGTCAAACTTACTTTTACACTGTTGTTTTGACAGAAATAGAAAGTAGATAGTGTGTGTGTGTGTGAGAGAGAGAGACAGAGAGAGAGAGAAAGAGAGAGAGGGAGAGAGAAGGAGAGGATGTGGAGAATGAAGCCACAAGGCTCAGCTTTCTGTCAACATGGTGATCCATCCCAGAATGACTGACATTAAGATCACATTGGGGGACATAATGTAATTTACCTGTCTCATCAGCTAATGCAGCGCAAATCCATTTTCGCCCAAACAGGAAGGTCCACATACATTAACTTGATGACCACGCAGAGTCAAGGGGGGGCAGCTAATAAGAGCAAATGTAATTACCGTCCACCTCTCATTTGAAAACAAAATAAACCCTGAACCCAATCCAGAGTGTGCTGGGATGGGGGTAAACCCGGGCCTGGCCTCCTCATGAAACTACCGTGCTCCACCGTGTTTTTCTGTCAGCACAGGGCGGCGGAAACATCCAGAAAGAAGGAGCTAAATGTCTGGCTTCCGAACCGCACCTTCCCTGAAACCCTTTAGTGGATGCAGTCACTCAGAGGGAGTGGCTACAGAGATGAGATGAGATGGAGGTCTAACCCAACCTTCGAGACTCCTTGCTGGCTCGGGACAGACTTTTTTGTTTCTGAAGTTGAAGTACATTGGAAACCTCTTGCTGTCACCTCCCCCTGCAATCTCGCTTCTCTGTCTCCCTATCGTTCTCTTTTTCTTACTACTCCCTCTCTGTCTTTTGTCTTTCTTCCTTCCTCTCCCTTTCCCCTCTTTATTCTTTTCTCTCTCGACCCCCTCTTCTCTCTCTCTCTCTCTCTCTCTCTCTCTCTCTCTCTCTCTCTCTCTCTCTCTCTCTCTCTCTCTTTTTCTGTCTTTCTCTCTCTCTCTCTCTCTCTCTCTCTCTCTCTCTCTCTCTCTCTCTCTCTCTCTCTCTCCTCTCCCTCTCTCTCTCTCTCTCTCTCTCTCTCTCTCTCTCTCTCTCTCTCTCTCTCTCTCTCTCTCTCTCTCTCTCACACACACAATCCCACAAGGTGACTTCCACAGTTCTCCTCACACGTAATGGACTGTGGAGGATGAGGGAGATCAGCCTGATGTACAGTACCAGACTCTTTCTGTCTGGGGACTTAATCCTGTGGTGGGATTGATACTGCGACGTTCTTCAGGGGGTTACGAGAGCTCTTATCTGAGAGCCGCCCAGCTATTTCATTTCTGTAAGTTATGCATAGTGTGTGTGGACTTTGAGAAAAAAACAGGTGGATAAACCCCTGATAGCCAGGCTGCCAATAAGGGGGTTAAGATCAGTAATGAAGTGATGTGTAAAACTTTCACTCTTTCTCAGAGCCACAGGACAATATTCTAATTTCCAAAGAGAGAGAGAGAGAGAGAGAGAGAGAGAGAGAGAGAGAGAGAGAGAGAGCGAGCGAGAGAGAGAGAGAGAGAGAGAGAGAAAGAGAGAGAGAGAGAGGTTCACCCTCTAGCTTGGTTGAGGCTGTTTATCCTCACGGTTTTATTTATTTATTTTCTTATTTTCTCATTAAAATGTTTTTTGGAAAAAGAATCTGGGGTGGGTGAAAGTACAGGGGGTATGAATAATTAAAATGAAATAAATGAATGAAATAACAAAACTGGTAAATAATCTTATCATATCCAACAGCCATGTAGATACAGCTTCTCCCGACTTCCCCACTCCCATCCCCTGTAAAAGGCCCCTGTCCACACGCCTGAGCTGCTTATAAATATTTGTAATTAAAAAAAGCAGGGAGAGGAGTGTCTTTATCACCAAAGACACGGCTGCTCCAGGTGCCTTTGATGCCCGAGAAGGCAAAGCTCCAATCAGCTCTTCCGTCTATCTCCGTCCCATTTTTCTCCTTCCTTCCTTCCTTCCTTCCTTCCTTCCTTCCTTCCTTCCTTCCTTCCTTCCTTCCTTCCTTCCTTCCTTCCTTCCTTCCTTCCTTCCTTCCTTCCGTCCTTCCTTCTTTCCTTCCATCCTTCCTTCCTTCCTTCCTTCCTTCCTTCCTTCCTTCCTTCCTTCCTTCCTCCCTCCCTCCCTTCTTTCCTTCCTCATAAAGTAACTTCTCCTCACCCAAACCCTCACCAGTCCATTATTTGTTGGTTTCACATCTCGTCTGTTTACGAGACCTTTTGAAATCTCCTTTACCAAGATTTTTTATTTTGTACATTACCCTCCCCCCCCCCCCCCCATTCCAGAATCATCTCTCTAGTAAGGCAAAGCGCCTTATTGCACAGGCTTGCAGAATGCAGCGTGCAATTTAGTTCCATTTTCTTCTGCATTAGGCCTTTGAAGTGCCATATTTGGTAAATAACTATTATTCAAATGTTTGATGTCCACGGAAGTTGGTCGTCAATCATTACTGTTGCCATGCAACAGTTGTATCAGTTTTGCAGCAAAGAGCAGCTGTTTGGGGAAAAGTTTTTTCAAAGTACAACACTAACTAAGGATGAAAATGTACATATTTTTGGGATAGTTCAGTTGACTATTCAGTGAAATCAATATTTTTTGTAAGGAACATCTTGCCTGACTAATAAGTCAGAGAGTACGGCAGCCTCTGTATAAAGGCAAACCATCCGTTGTTCTGGTCCCTAGTGGGGGGTCAGATGGCTCAGTGGTTAGGGAATCGGGCATTAATCAGAAGGTTGCCGGTTCGATTCCCAGACACGCAAAATGATGTTGCGTCCTTGGGCAAGCCACTTCACCCTACTTGCCTCGGGGGAATGTCCCTGTACTCACAGTTATCACACTGGATAAGAGCGTCTGCTAAATGTAAATGCAATGGCGGCCCCTGCCACTGTGGCAGGCATACTCCCTGTATAGGGAGACTATCACATGGCTCCACAAGCTCTGGAGAGGAGATAGGAGTGTCGTGCCCTACTTAGCCACATCTCTCTCACTGTCCCTATCTCTCTCTCTTTCCTTTATCCCCATCTTTCCTTCTCCCTGTACCCTCAAAGTCACAGCACAGAAAGCAAAGGGAGACAGACAGAAGTCAGGTTTTGTTTCTGACAGACAGTGACACATCAATTCCAGATGGGGGGCTGGGGAGGGGGAAGGAGGCCGAGGGGAAGGAGGCCGAGGGGAGTTGGATATCACAGGATCATGGTGGCATCTTAGACAGCTTCAGCTAGCTCACCACCGCACCGTCTGTCACACACAAACTCATTTTGCGCTTTGTGGCATTTTGTCGCAGTACAGCTCTCTAACTTACTTCCTCTCTCTCTCTCTCCGGACCTGTTTCAAGCCTGGTGTTGGCCTTCGTCTCGGGTGAACACAACTGGACAGCTCTGAGTACAGGTATGAAGGCTTGCAGGACTCATCGAGATCGGATTGTTCAGAGCGATTTATGAGGAGATTAATTTCCAGCATACCAGGCACAGGAAGTGCCTCGCTGCCTCCTGATCCGAACACAAGTGGTCCCTCGAGAGGCATGGGGAGACACTCTCTAAAGCCAGGTGTGAACAGACATACATCGAGCTGTCTGCTAATGATTGGATCACCCAATACGCCTGTTGATACCAGGTGTGAACCTGGCCTCCCTATAACACACACACACACCATACGAAACACAAAGTCCACTTTCTGACGGACAAGTTCTTCTTCCCGCAGCACTCCTTCTTCGGACTGATCTTTTTGCTATCGGAGTCATGGCTCATCAAGGTTAGCCGGGGCAGTGTTTGGACATCATAGCAGACCAGAGGCCCTGTTTACTTGTCTCAGTTGGCTGGTTATCTGCTCCTCAGGGCAGTATCAGCAGCATGTTTATCAGGGCTAGAGGCAATGCCCTGGCGGAGGGACTGAGCCTCGCACACACAGCTGTAGTGCTCACCGCTGCGGAAAAAGTCTCTCTGATCAACTCGGCCGTGCAAATATAGCCTACCGGAGGACAGGAACCTCCAGCCTCCTGGCCTCTGTGGTTGTTTGTACCGTGGCTCCGAACGAGGGGTGGATCAGTAAACATGTTCCTTGAGACGGTATGATGTTTGGTTAGAGTTTCTCTGCATGCACAGTGTACACCCAATGTAGGTTGTGGTTAGGTGTGATTGCAGAGTCTGAAGGAAGCTGTCACATTCAGACACGCGCCGCCGACAAACAGGCATGTCGAGTTTTCGCTCGACCTTGATTAACGATCCGTCTTTCAGAAACAAGGGAAGTACATCACATAAACATGGACGAGGCTTGCCGAGACGCGACTGTGGGGAAGGAGGGCTGAATTTCACGCCGATTTTCCCATTTCTGTCCCCAATCATCCCAAACGCTTTGTCTCACAAGAATTATGAGACCTCTCTCTCATGAGGAAATTGCTTTTGCAGCAACCTTATCCAGAGTTGCTAGCCCGACCAGGCGTGTGCGTGTGTGGATGTGTGTGTCTGTTTGAAAGGGGGGGGGGGGGGGTATTCTAGGAATGCTGATGCCACCAAACAGTACCACTCCACTAGGATCTAACCCAAAGTGACAGCGCGTCCTAATTCTCACATCTCGTCTGACTCGTTTGCGTTGCCCGTGTGTGCTTGAACGTGTCATCTCATGTTTGGGAGCACAGAGAAGGAGGTCAACCAGGCAGCCCATTCTTTATGTGTCTTATCTCACCAAATATTATTAACTTAGTTGTGGCTACAGCACCAGTGTGATTGATTCTCTGTCAGCCCAGACGACGTCTTGGATTCCTGGCCCGGCAGAATAGGCGACCAACAAAACAAAGGGAATAAAAGATGAGAATCTGGGTCTATTATGATGGGGAGCATTAACAGTATGTAATGGCCATCTGTCTGGAAAGTGACCTTTCACAGAGAAAATGTGGTTAGTGTCTGTCGTTAACCTCCACCATCACTCTCTCTCTGTCCCTCTCTCTCTCTCTCTCTCTCTCTCTCTCTCTCTGTCTCTCTCTCTCTCTGTCTCTCTCTATAATTCTTTTTCCTTAGTGCCCTGTTCCCCCTGTTTTATGCTCTGTTTTACAATCTCCTCCTCGTCTCTCTCTCTCTCTCTCTCTCTCCCTCTCCTCTCTCTCTCTCTCTCTCTCTCTCTCTCTCTCTCTCTCTCTCTCCCTCTCCCTCTCTCTCTCTCTCTCTCTCTCTCTGTGGCTGTCCATGTGTCTCCATCTATTACTCAAGGCTGGGATATGGTGGCGTAATGTTCTTTGTGTGTGGATAGCACCAGGCTACGACCCTAAAGGGGGGTGGGGTGTGGATGTGGGGGGCAGTGATTGAGAGACTGTCACTTGTCTGGGCGAAATGTAAAATCAAATAAAAAGCTGAGAGGCATGAAGGGAGGGGGAGGGGTTATCTCAGTCCATTCTGAGAGAATGAGATCAGTGTGAGGGCCAGGGGGAGGCAGCCGTAAAGTACCACTGGAAGGGAAGAAACCAGGGCGAGTGGAGGGAGCAAGACTTCTGCTGTTGGTTGTTTGTGTGTCTGAGAAACCTTGAGATAGAGAGATAGAGAGATAGAGAGAGAGAGAGAGAGAGAGAGAGAGAGAGAGAGAGAGAGAGAATGAGAGAGAGAAAGAGAGAGAGAGAAAGAAAGAAAGGAAAAAAAGAGAGAGTGAGTATGTATAAGTTTGTAAAGGGGTGTATTTGTGTGCGTGTGTGTCGCATGTCCAGCTCTCCCCTGAGTGATGCTGAAGTGGAGAGCAGGGCTCGTGCTGCAGTGTGTGTTCCGTGCATAGAGGCCCACAGGCAGGATTATCGACCACACTGGTCAGGGTCCAGGAATATAGATTAGTAACAAAACCATCATTAATTACAAATCACTTCTGCCATGAAAGTCAATTACACCAGAAGGAAGAGAGAAAAAGTCTCCCCGCCCTCCCCCCTAAAATAAAAATAAAAACAATAAAGAAAAGTGATGCCTTGCACATTCCTCGTTGCAACATTTGTTTTCCAGTTCCTCACACAGTGTTTTCCTCTCCACCCTCTTGTGTTCCCATCCTCTCTGGCCTCCATCAGTCAGCCAAATCCCCTCCTGATTTTTTGGTTGGTTTTCTTTGGCTCATCAGCAATGAATTACATGCGCAAATTAGCGCGGGTGCGTGTGCCATACATATTCAACGAGCATGTCCCATTGTCTTATTGGAGGGCAAGTAATCAATAACACCCCCCAACGCATGATGAATCTCGAGTTGTAACGTTGCGTGTATTCGGCATGTGTTCGAGCGTATGGCGAACGTGGGGAGCAAGCAGTGGGGCGCTGCAAGGGATTGGGGGAGCAGGTGGATGCTTTACGAGTATTCAAGGGCAGGCCTGCAGACGGTCCCTGTCAGAACCCCGCCTGCTGTTTCAGGCAGGTTGCGGAGGAGCGTCATCCGTTCGCATTAGCATTGCCAGCAGCACGCTCCCTCCTGCCACCACCTGCAATCTCTCGCTTCGCTGTTTCTCGCGGAAGGGTGACGAAACAAAGTGTTGCTGAAAACGCGAAGGGGCCTTTTCTTCCTTTGTCTCCCTCCGTCTGCCCGTCTGTCTTTGTGTTTTGTCTGTGTGTCAGTCTCTCAACCTGTCCTCGTTCCTCCCTTTTTAGGAGGCGATTATTAATGTTTGCTTGGTGTGTAAGCAATCTCTATTCGTGCGTGTAGCCTGCTCAGCTCCCGGGGTCTGACAGGAGTGCCTGGGTACACAGAGAGACTCCCACTCTATAAAGATGATTTCAAACACAGACATTTCAGTCGAGCTACGCTGCAGTGACTTGGGAAGCGATCAGGCTAAGACTCCCTCCCTCCCTCTCTCTCTCTCTGTCTATCTCTCTCTGCCTTTCTACATGTCTCCCTCCCTCTCTCCCTCCCTTTTCCTCTTTCGACATTTCTTTCTTTTCCTACCTCTATCTCTGTAGGCCTACCCTCTCTCCATCCCTTCTTCCTCCGTCTCTCCTCACACCTGGCTCTCTCTCCCCTCCCTCTCATCGTCTCCATGTTCTCTCTCTACCTCCATCTACCTTCCACAACCCCCCCCCCCCCCCTTCTGTTGTATTGTGACGAGGCAGATGTCGTGGCTTGAATGCTAACGCAGTCATTTCTCAACCAGTGTCTTTATTGGCCTGCTATCGGCATGATAAGATGATTTTTGCTCTCCCCCCGGGGTTTGTTTTGTCCAAGCACAGAGGGTCTGGCTCATCCTCCCCAGCTCCCCACTGCTCCTTCACGGGTGTCTCGCCTATCTTTGTGGACACTTGTCAGACACACGGAGAGAGAGAGAACAAGAAAGAGAGAGCGACAGAGCGCTCTTACTGTTGATGGATAATTACAATGATTCACACAACTTGACAAGACATGTGACCACTAAGATTCCTATTGCGAAACCAGCCGTCCTGTGAAGACCCCAGTTTTTTTCTTTTTTATCTACGCACCAAATCTATGATCGTGTATTATTTTGTGTGTCATGAAACTCATGAAACAGTTGCTGCTGCTATGTTGTGTGCATGTTGGTTTTGTTCAATACATTTCCCATCGACACCAACTTGAATTCTGATGATATGCCCACCCTTGTAATCCCAGGGTGGGAACTTTCACTAGACAAAGTTAGTGATGATAGGTCCACAACACTGAACACTGATGCAGTGAATTGTTAACAAGACACAAAAGAGAAGTCATTACTCAACAGAAGGACTATTCACAACATCAGCCCTCAGCCCTGAGCCTCCAGTCAGGTCGAGGGTCAAAGTTAATTGTCCTCTCGATGCTGTCGGGTGGCCAAATTGATCAGCCTTAAAGGATTGTTTCAGGCGATATTCCCTCTCGAGGAGAAGGAGAGACAAACGGCACGAGGAAAGGCACTTTGTTTATGTGACATTTGATGGGGGGTAAGGACGCCCTTCGATTGCATTTGCCCTGTTGGAATCACAAAATCAATAGACCTAGCGTAGTTCAGACACTGATCAGGTCTGCCCATTAAAGCAGGGAGGATTTGATAACAGATAAACCGGCGCCTGTTTACTGTGCATCCCTCCATCCATCCTTCCCTCTACTGGGTTTTATTCCATCTGACTACATCCTTAACTACCTCAGGGAGCTGGCAGGAAAAAAACAACTTGATTGCACCTGCTGAAGGCAGAGAAGCTTGGGCTTGTTTGTCCTCATTCCTCAGAAACACCCCGTGGCGGAACGGGTTAGCAGCTGTAGTGGGTGCGGATGCGTGGATGGAGATGCTGCTGCACTCGGTAAACAATTGGGAACTGATAGACGCATGCAAATGCATCTGTTGCAAAGGTTCCCGTCGACGGAGGGAATGCAAATGTTTCCCTCGACGGACCTCGGCGGCTGTGAAATCTCATCCTGTCCAGTCTGAATGTGTGTGTGTTTACTGATCAAGTCCTTGTGTTAAGTCCCTGTGCTACCAAGGGCCGGGGGGGATCCACAGGTTGTTCACACGGCGGTGATGATGGGGGTGAGAAGAGAGGAGGCTGTCCTCTCTTCTCATGGCGCGCGCTCAGTCCTCAGGCTGCACTGCTGTCCTGAGAGGGTCCGCGGTGTGAAGTTGCATGCAGAGACTGGAACTGCTGCCATCTGTTGTGCGTGCTCTCTCCAGACTCCCAACGGCACTGACCAGAGCACACCATGTTACTTTCAACATTTCGATACCCCAAAAAAGCTACAAAACACAGGACAATGCGGGAACTACAGCCTGTGTCCGATTTCTGGGGATTTTCCTGCAAACAAACGCTGTAACTCCACGACATTACATGACAGGTCCTCAAGCCTGTCTACACTAATGCATGTCGAGGATTGAATCTACTTCTCAGTCTTACGGCAATAGACCACCAGCTGGTACAGTTTTTCCCATTCCTTTCAGCGAGGAGAAGCTAACAGTGTGTGCACTTTCAGAGGCATTTCCCTCACACAGCCATATGGAAATGTGGAGTGTCCTGACCTGTGTAATAGCAGGGGCAGCTTTGCTTGATGGCTATGGGCATATTGATTGGGCTCCCCTGGTTCTCCAGTGGAGCCCAATGAGAGAAACAATACTGCAGAGTGAGGAGCTGGCATAGTGGACCGAACATTTGGCATCCCTCATTCATCATGTTGATTGGAAAGATCTATCCCCATTTGTGCTCTGCCTGGCCTCCTCTCAAGCACATTGGAGCACTGTGGTCATGTCGTGGCAAGGCACCTGGTAGTGGTGCAGCTCACCAGCAACATTGCCTTGCAGGCAGAGTCCTCTGCTGACCTCATGCACACGCACTGCAGGATGCACGTTTTGAAAACAGACGACAGTCCCACGATGCAGCAGCTTTCTCTCTAGAGGCTGAGCACACCCACGCAGACGCCCACACACACACACAGGCTTGTAGTACCTCACAGACCTGCTAGAGGGCAGCACAGCACTTTGCCAGAGGATAGGCTTGCCAAAGGAGGGGGAAGAAAAAAGACCTTCTGTCCTTCATCAGGTTCCATACTCAATGGATTACCAGCTGCATCTATCCAATGCCAGACAAGCGTCTGTGACTGTACCATGCACATTAGTAACAGGTACTGTACCAGGCACTGATCACGGCAGACACTGACACAAATAGGGTTGTTTATTTTCTCCGATTATTGTTGCCCACTATAAATTGTTTCAAGCTTTGATTCCTCTCCCACCTTTCTGGTTTGGTATCCTCTTCCTGGTTTTGTCAGATTGCCGTGTTTTCATACCTGCTCACGTGCACACACACGCATGCTCATTTGAACAAGATCGGTCTCTGTTAGGGTTAGGATTATTAGGAGTATTGGGAGTGCTCCCGTAGGAATTCCAACACTGATCTCAAAGTCAGAGTATCACCATTTTTGTTTTGTGTACACATAGCTACGTATTGTATCCGGTGAGGGCTTGTCGGCCATCTTGTTCTGCTGAAAGCCATAAACATTGACAGAGGCATCCGGAGAGAGATCATGTCACCGCAAACAGCCTCACAGGTTGGCCCTCCCCGTGTGCCTGGAGTGCTTAATCGAAAGCGAAGGACAATAATTCACAGTGTCAGAGTTGAAACAATGGGACTGACCTTGCCAGTAACCTTTGCCACAGAGTTCTCTTTAACCCTTTAACCCAATCCTAGCACACACCGCTGTTCTAATCCATCAGTTGGACCATTTCGGGACGTTGGATGAATGTTTAGTGACCAGTAGTATAGAACATTGCTTTGTAGGAAATAAGCTTACTGGCAGCTAGCGTACAAGCTGAATAGGCTTCAATTTCCGTGAGGGTAGGCAATGGAGTGAGTGTGGAGAGAGAAAGAGAGAGGGGAGGGAGGGAAAGAATAAATGCGAGAGCAAACGAGAGAGTCCGACCGGTTAATCACATTTGGCAACACCCCTCTTGCCCGTGTGCATTTGGTCCACTCTTGTCTCCGTTTGAGTAAGCAGATAACTTGGCCGGACTTCACCGAAAGCTTAACTCCCACTGATCTATTGAGACTTTAATTGTGGCGAAAGCATTTACTGGCAGCCCATCCACCCCACTCCAACCTCCAATTGCCACACCGCCCAGAAGAGAAACAAAAGGCTTGTCTGACATCCCTCCCTCCCTCCCTCTTTCCCTCCCTCCCTCCCCTCTGTCTCCTTCACAGCTGATAATCAATGGAGGGATGAGCTATTGACTGAGGAGAGATGAATGACGCCGCTCCCCGAGGGCACATTTGGATCTTGACAGGAGAGTTTAGGCCCCCCCCAATCAACCCGCGCCCCCTCCCGTACTTACTGGCACCTGTAAGTCGGCTTTGCTCTGATCAGCGCATTTCTACGTGGAAAATATGGAATGTATTTGAAGTTTGCACAGGATCTACTACAGCCAGTTGGAGGCAGCATGTTAAAGGCAACATTTGCGTTGCTTTTTGTGTACTGTTCATGCAATCATATGTACTGAATGTGTATTTTTTGCATGCAGACAACTAGGTATGGTGAGGGGCTGGGTTGGTGACAGTAGATGACGTGATCATATTTGAGTCTAAATTCTAAAGTCTGGCACTTAAAGTGACCCAGGCTGTGCTGGGATGCAGGACGCCCGGCACATCTGTTTGTCTGTACCTTTGTTCTCCAGAGGGACCCTGGCCGTGTCCTGCCTGGCAGCCTAGCTCCAGCCAGCTGTGAGGGGCACAGAGCGCTCCCCACTGTGTGACCCGACCACATCAGAGACACTCCCGTACGACCCCGGAGATCCTCCGCTGTTATGCACACATCATACCTCGCCATCCCAGCAGCAATGGGATTCCTGCTGGGCAAAGGATTCCATTCCCTCCCTACAGCTCAGCCTGCAGGTCTGACATGGTTCACCGTAGATAGATGGATGGACAGATAGATAGATAAAGGGATAGATAGATGGATAGATGATAGACCAATGATACTTCAATAACAGACATGTCCCGAGAAGCGTGCTTGGAGCGCTGCGTGTGGCGTGTCCAAACAGGCGTGGCGCGGCTGTGTATCTGCTCCTGTATTCACTCTGACTGATGTCCTGTGCTTGGCTCGCAGGTAAGATCTGTTCAAATGCTTCAGTAAGATACAGACTGGCACACACACCTGCGTGTTGGGGATGAGCTCAGTATTCTGGGCAAACAAACAAAGCTGCAGCAGATCCAGTAATCCCGCAATATTACATATTAATAAGGCAGCCGGACGATGACTCCCCAGCTGGGATAAAAGTGCTTCCTTCCTCCTTCTCTCCTTCCCAGCATTACGTGTTATTGGTTCTTTATTTTGTGGTGTATGACGGAGAACATGACCTCTCCGAAACGAAACTTGAACTGTGTTCCATGTCCCATCTTTTCAGTTGTGTGTGTGTGTGTATTTGTGTCCATACAGATGAAAGCATGTCTAATATAAATGTTGTGCATTGAGTTAAAAGCGATTCAGTGACTAATTCATGTAACTCTTTAATGAGAAACTGACTAGACCAAGTCGTCCATTCGTAGAATTACACTTAATTTGAACTTGCCGGGTAATTTTGTCATCTTTTGTGTCTGCGTGCATACAAGACAGAAAACTTTCTGGAAAAACTAAAATGACTAACTCTAGGTAGGTTACCTTGCTCTAGCCTTGAATTGTCTGGATTTATTTATTTATAAGATATTTATTTACTTATTTCCCTTAGAATACTGTAGTCTGGGCATGAGAGGTCTCAAAGTGTCAGGGATAATGATGCTAGTGAAAGGTCTGCTTCTCCTCTGTGTCTTGTTACAGGTGAATTAAAGATAGAAAACTTTCTCCACTATCTCAGATTTGCTCTGGGACTCCCACTACAGTTCTACATGGAAAGCTGCAAACACAAGGCCTAGGTAATGCTTACCTAGCATATGTAATTGCAACGTAAACCAAAGTGCCCACTTAGGATTCTAATTGACTTTGTCATTTGAGTGAAATGTGACTAATGTTCTAATGTTCCAGTCAATCCCATAAACTACAATCCATTCCCTAACATGTCACTGTGCTCACATTGCGAAAAATTATGTTGTGAGCCAGGCAGCAAAACTAAGGTTACTTATTTAAACAAACAAAAAAGCAGGGTTAGATGATAGAGGGTGGCGGTTTGATATGGAGTCAGGATATCTTCTGAACTACAGGGGATTTTCAAACAGTTGGTAAACAAACATGGCATCTTTCTTCCTTCAGAACTGAGCAAGAAAAAAAATACACCCATTGACTACTGTCTCTCTAAACTGGACACATCTTCCTAAATGAGCTTGAGAACATTAGCGATCAAATTTATCTAAATCACAGCGTATGAATCGACCCTAACTCTAACCCACGTCCAAACTGACTCCCATGTTTCTTTAGCTGGGTGTACAGTATGCGTCCGTTTGTGTGTTAGGCTATCTGTGTGTGAGAGGGAGAGAGATCCTATCTTTTGGGCAGGAATATTCAATGCAGACCAGACCTTCTAATCCATTACAGCACACCACCGAAGACAGTAATTTCATGTCCTGATCCATTGCATAGGAAAGAATTACGCGGCTAATGCAATTTAATCCATACCCCCACTCCCACCCCACCCTGTATCCTCTTCTAAGAAAACCGTGAATGCTCCTGCAAAGCTAAATGAAGTCAAAGTCACTGCTTCATTGAATGCAAAGTCCATAGCATTAATTGGTGTGGATGAACAGAAGTGCGCCTGGCAAAGCACCAGAGGATAAGAGCTCGGAGCATGCTACCTCTGTAGGGGATCAGCGACGGTCAAACGACCCCATATTAAAAGACAAAGCTGTTTCATTCTGATATGGCTCCGTCGAGACCGTTTATGAGCTGTATCTATCATGGGATAGATATAGCACGGCTGGAGGAGTAACTCTCAGGTATCTTGGATGAAGCCATGGGAGCGTTGGTGGAAGCTCTCCCCGTAATCTAATCTGACGTGTGTCAGCCCTCTTTATAAACTCTTTATTTTCCGAGATGAAAATCCGCACTTTCTGAATGTACACTGATAGCAAAGTTAAGCGGTGATCCTCGCCGCTCCGCACTTATTTTTTATGCACGGTGTGATTCACCCCTCTCTTTGAAATGTATTTACTCCAAGTCAATGAATGTTTATTCATTGCCTCAGACTCCATCCTATTTATTCATTTCAGACTCATTCCTTCTGATCAAAACTGCTGACATCTCTTGGCACTAATAGCAGCCTCCAACCTTTTCCCTGCAAAACAAACAGTGTCCCGTTACGCAACTTCAAAATATCGCGGGTAATTGCTTTTTTTTGTCGGTAAAAGCTCCCCTCATTCTCATGCCGTTGTTGATGAACATGTAATGTGCTTATTTCGTCCGCGTGACGTGAGCTGAGTGACCTTCAGCTGCGGCTGGGCATATTAACGGACCACAAAAAGGCCAGCAAGATCCCAGAGGACCCTCTGTCGTCATTCCTAGTGCCAGGAACACAGGGTCACTTTAGCAGGCCCAGACCAGAAATGCTGTGCATCGAGCAGAGTGCCCTGCTGAGAACGTAGGGCTTCTAGCTTGTATGCGCGTTGTCTGTGCGTTTGTTTGCATGGGATTGGGTTTGTGTGTTTTTGTTGAGGAGGTGTACAGTAGATGCGTTGCTGGGTTGCTAATGTTATTCCCATCCCAATTTGCTGCTTTTACACGTTCATTACCACTGCAATTATACTGCTGGAGTGTATGGGAAGCATGCGTAAATGAATTAGGCGGGAGCGTGTTTTCGAGAGGGGGGGGGCGGGTACAGCTTTGGAAAGAGGTCTCTAGCCCTTTTAATGAGGTAGAATTTTTGCTGAAGATAGGGCTCAGTTAATGGAATTTGGGCTTAATTACAGGATACCACACATACACACACATACATAGACCCTGTCATAGCCTCCTGCATCCTGCCATTCACAATTATGTTCATGACTGATGAAGAATGGGCAATGCACCAGCTGTGAGACCTGGTTCAGACTGAGATTGCTGTTACTGACTCAAAACCTTTCACCAGTACATCCTAAGCAACCTTACAGTATATAGTATCGTAGATCAAACATCACATATCTGTAGGAAGCCAAATGCACCTAGCATTACAAACCAGTCTGGAGGACTGGTAAAAGAGACTGTAGGTCAATTTTTGTTGGAGGTTGCGTGTTAGTCATATCACATACGTGAAAAAGAGTGAAAAATACTAAAGCTTTTCCTCTTTCAAATGTATTGTTACGACCACATGTTTAGAATTAGAGGGTCATAACAGCATCTTTGTGAGAGCACAAGGTGACTGACAACTATGGACATGTGTACAGAAGAAAAGGATAAGCTAGGATAAGGAAGACCCAAACAAGAGAATCTTCTGTGTGAAATGTTTAAGAAAATTAAGTAACAACTTGATAATTATAGCAGATTGCACCTCATTTGGGTGGTTCTGTTATTTGTTAAATTCGTAAATTGAATCTGGGCATCCTGATGGAGAAGCCTAGACAATCAAGTTCTTACAAATGCAGGTTATAAAACGCTGATACGTTTCTACATTCAACAGACTAGCAACTAAAAGTTTTGATTTTAAACTGTTCATTTAGCACACTGTAGCTGAGTGTAATGTAACTGTAACTGAGTAGTAATGTTACAAATTATTTAATGTTATACTTGTTTACATTTAGCAGACGCTCTTATCCAGAGCGACTTACAGTAAGTACAGGGACATTCCCCCCGAGGTAAGTAGGGTGAAGTGCCTTGCCCAAGGACACAACATCTTTTGACACGGCTGGGAATCGATCCGGCAACCGTCTGATTACTACCCCGACTCCTTCACCGCTCAGCCATCTGACTTGTTATTAAATACAGTATTTTTTATCTCAAACTTCACGTTGTGAATCTGAAAAAACAGGAAAACATTTCTTCATTGGCTCAGTTAATCACATCATCGAAATAAATTGACAGTAAAGGGATTTATTAAAGTTGCCAATAAAGTGTTTGCTAGTAAAGCATATTGCCTGTTCATAGTGTAATTGGAATACCTGACATTTGTCAAAACCACAGCGGACTAATTTATACATCATTGATTAACATACTTGTAAAAACTCTATGATCAACAAAGCTACATATCTGCAACTATGCTGACAAAACAACTTTGGATATTTTTCTACATGTCGCAAATCTTTTTACACATCTAAGGTTATTCTTACGCAACAAAGGTTTATTATAAAGGTTATATTATGTGGATCTATTTAATCTTTTCACACACATTTAAACATGCATACATTATTGGACTAGTATTATGTGCAGAGGGCTGGACTTGGAAGAAAGAGTGGACAGTGCCGTAGTGTTTTGCTTACGTAAATGTTGACTTTAACGTTGTAGAAGGCTCCGGATTAAGTGTGTGAGTTTTCAGAGCCCTTTTTGGTCACAATAACTTAATCTAGGTACACTAGATTAGTTTTTTATTTTTATCAGTCAGTTTTTAAAAAACCTGACTGAAATGGAAAGGCATGGGCTTCTGCCATGGCAGACAGTTTTCAATTCCAAAATGCACTTTTCTGTACAACTGAAATAGTGCTGTCACATCTTCCCATGCAATAGAATTGTAATGCTTTTTTAACCCAGTGCAGCAAAAAAAACCTTCTGCCTCTTTAATCAAATTTACAGTTCCATTCATTCTACCTCTATATCAATTGAATGAGTCATTCCAAGAAATGTTGGTTGGTGATGTTCATAACGGGAACCTTGGACCTGAAGAAATGTAGGTTCTAATGACATTGCAATCTCTCTGCCGGCGAGGAACAGAGTGCTGGGTTTCTAAGGCGGCACCTCCGAGAATAAGCCAAGTCATTGTCTGTGTCTCTAGTTTTGCTGCCTCAACAATGATGCTCTTTCCCATGATCTAATTTGACACTTAAATACAAGTTGTCTGATTCTCAGAACAATGTCATTCTCTTGAAGCACATTGCACCCCTCATCCTAATTATTCAGTTGTGTCTCCCTTGCATCTGTGCGCGCCTGTGTCTACTTTGAGACAGATGGGGTACAAGAGATACAAGAACTACTGTTCTCAGTGTGTCTCAGAACAAATCCAGACAAATAAGCCAAATTGTTAACTGTATCCACATTCATCTCTATCTTTCAGCATAATCAGAGTTAAATGTCTGATATTTTTTGACCCTCGGCTGTAATTTTTCAAAGAGGTTATAGAGGTTAATTTGTTAAAGGCAATCACTGTTTTCTTGAATCACACTAATTTAGTCTTTGTAGCGTCTTTTAAATAAATCCAGTTGAGTCAATTTTTAGAAGACTCAAATTACTGGTATTGCATGATGGGAGAATTCTCAGTTTTGCAGTTGCCTGCCTACATGTCAACACCTTCCTAACTGCCATCACAAGAGCAGGAACAAACATGAGAGGATGACGAAGTGAAGGAAAGTTCAAGAGAAGGCGATGAGAGAGAGGGAGAAATGGGAACTTGAGAAAGGGACACAGAGAGGACGAGTAAGAGAGAGACAGAGAGAGGAAGAGCATGAGAGAGAGAGAGAGAGAGAGAGAGAGAGAGACTGAGCGACAGAGGAAGAGAAGACGAGGGGGAGAGAGAGAGAGAGAGACTGAGCGACAGAGGAAGAAAATACGAGCGGGAGAGAGAGAGAGACTGAGCGACAGAGGAAGAGAAGACGAGTGGGAGAGAGATAGAGAGACTGAGCGACAGAGGAAGAGAGTGGAAGAGTAGGAGAGAGCCGTTGCAGAGAGATAGCGAGATTTAGAAGAGGTAGACGTATAGAGAGAAGTGGTGCTGTGTGAATGTTGACATGGGTTGACGGTGTGCCCTAAGTGGCAATTTCCATATTTTTCTGCATGGTTTCCTCCCCAGCAGGTCAGTGTGGTGTCCGTGTCAGGGGCAATAAGAGGCGCTGTCACAGAGCGTTCACTGAGACATGGGCCAGGTTAATGTGGGGGGCCAAGACAATATCACAAGCCCTCACAAGTAGATATGTACTTATACACACTGACATCAAGTGTCCAAAACCACCCTTTATCGTATGTACACACATACCACCTAGCAAATACACACTCACACACATGCACACACACACTCACATCATAACTCTCTCATTGAATTTCCTAAATATGTGTCGTGGAATTGTTTTATTATGATGGTTTGAGTGTTTGTCTCTATGCACTATATGTTAATTCCCCACAGCATTTGTGTCTTGGCAACATTGATTTCGTTTATAAAGCTTGAAATGATTTGGGAACCTTTGCATGAGCACGCAAAAATGTAGCCTAGGGAAAATTGTGATTAATGTAACCTATACATTCTGACACATCCAAGTGAGCATATCTTTTTGATAGATTGCAATTGCCTATTTCAGTGTCTTTTTTGAATAATGCATCACATGATCATGTTGTTACAAATCCATAACTGTAACTAGCGTGCAACAACCTTTTGAGCGAGCAAGGGTTAAAATATTTGATCCTAAAAGAAAAGGATGAAAATTCAGTGAATTCTTATGAATTGGTAGGTGACACGCCTTTCTTACGTGTTTGATGGCATGCATCATTGAAGATGACAAAATGTAAAAATTGTTTAGAGGACCCCATTAAATATGTATGAAACAGGGTTCTCAAGGTGGGCATAGACAGGAAGATCCATCACCACACAGTAAAATGCAGAAATACTATTAGGGTATGAATATTTAGTAGCATTTCTGTGGAGCTGTGCCGAGTTCCAGAGACAAAGAACACTAAGAGAAAGGCTTTAATATTACATGTGACGACTAGGCATTGTTATTTCTGTTCCTGGTGTTAGAAAAACCATTAATTACAAGTGCGTGGCAAAAAAGAGTGTCCCTGATATCAAGCATCGATGCAGGTAAGGGGACAAGTGATGCTAAATTGCTTTTTAGATATATTGATTATTACAAGGCTCAGAACACCTCCCTGTTAGCTGCTGTGGAAGCCTGGTCCAGCGACACAAACAGTCCGCCTACGTGTGAATGTACTGGCTTTAGAAGAACACTAAAGCCTTCAGGGAATCTGTGCTAAATTAGCTAGATAAGCAATTCGCTCTGAGGTCCTAAAAACAAAACAACCGTTCAGTGAAATTAGTAATTATCGCCAAGGACTAACGAATCACGTTGTCAACCACCGTTGCAAACCTCGCTGGGTTTTACAGAGCAAAGCTGAGCGGGTAGCACACTTTGTTGTGACCCTACCGGCCCACTAAAGTTCTGCCTTGGTTTTCTCATTCCGTCTGCTTTTATTGGTTTTATTCTTGGTGTCACTATCCACACAGATGGAGGCAGCTGTGATCAAGTGCACAATGGCTGCTCTGTAACAACGAGAAAGCTCAGGCTGTACAATCATTGCCTTACAACAGCACATTTCAACTCGTACAATGACTCCCCTCACAACACTCGTCAGGTCTTACAGTCCCAACTTAACAACAACAAGCTTCAGCGTCTGGCACGGGGATGCTCAAGTGAGTCCTGTGCTGGCCTGGATGTGAGTGCTGCTTCTGCCAGCTCTGGGTTGTCTGTGTGGGGAGTGGGCCTCTCATTCCATCACAGCCCGGCAGGCTCTCCCGCTGATGGGAGGGGGGAGGAGGGGGGAGGCGAAGGGAGGAACGTTTGTCGAGAGGGTGAAAGGGAGAGATAGAAACTGTAGCCAGAACCATCCCTGAGTGATGCTAGCGTCTCTCCCAGCAGCTGCCTGTCAACCCCAAATGAGAAATTTTGGACTTCCAGTTAGGTAGCTTGGGAAAGTGGACATGCTTTTTTTTCCCTGCCAGTACCCTGCTGGGCCTTTTTTGACAATAAAGTTGAAAACTTTGTTGGCTGACCTTCAGAGAAGAGCGAAATAATAGCTTCCATTCATCACAAGGCATGTGTTAGGCTGATTGGAAGATGAAACACAAAAGAAATGCATGGGGTTTCATGGTGAAATATTGGATGTTGGCAACCTATGACCAAGCTGGTTCTCTCTTTCAAACGTTAACCCTAACTGAGACTGAACACCTGTTGTGGTAGAAAGATACATAAATATGTGCATACACATGGTACGGAAAACTTGATGTTATGTACACAGTGGATTGCCATAGTAACGAAGTTGAATTGGTTAAACTGACTCCTCAGAATAAATAACACAAATTCCATGCTGTAGCTGGCTAAAGCAATGTTTGTGAGAGGTTTCTGAGAGATGGTATGCGTAAGTCAGGAGTAGGCCTACCTCAAGTACGAACCGTGGTGTGGGCAAGAGAGGTAGTAAAAGTGTACTGACAAGCGACGCTACCATACCTGTGACACTTTTGACAAGAGTGAAGCTAATAGCTGTGCCAGGATGTGCCAAACTAACAGGATGACCAGTCCAGTGTGGAACAGACTGGGCCTGCACTGTGTGGAGAGAGTTCTATCCATTGGTATTGATATAGGCCTTTTCATAAGAAATGTCACAGAGTTTTTCATAGAGAGAGAGAGACAGAGAGAGAGAGAGAGAGAGAGAGAGAGAGAGAGAGAGAGAGAGAGAGAGAAAGTCTGTATTTGTACCTTTTGAGAGAACCCCTGCAATGTTAGATGCGCAGTTCAGAAAGGAGCAGCAGTATATTACACACAAATTAATCACAGGGCTGACCTCTTTAATGGCTTTTCCACGCATGTTATAAAAATGGGAATAAAATGTGACTTACAGCCCTGCCGATATGGTGATCCCTGTCCTATTGCTTTCCTATTGAGGACGGCGGCACACTCCATATATCTCCCTCCATTCTGGAAAAAGCTGATAAAAGTGAATAATGCTGACCGACAAAACAAAATGGCCTCTATCCCATATATTTGAACTATCACTCAGTCATAGACCTTGATCGGCCTGGGTGATAAACACAGGTCAACAGAACAGGAAATATCACCCGGTAAAGACCTTTAGATTAACTAATAAAATACAGGATTGCATTAAACATTTAGACTTTTGTCAGAGCATGAAAGCACTTGCTCTAAGCCTTTGCTCAAGGACGTTCTCAGGCTTGCTTATTTTGATGTGAATTCACAATTCTGATGTGATAACACAGAGCCAAACCTAAATTCAATATGTGTTATCATTTCTCTCTTTTATTGATTGGATTCAGAAAAAGGAATGTCTTAACTCCTAATTACAGTACTCAAAAACACTGAAAAGTTCAATCAAAAAGCAATTTAACAAAAAGACCTCTCTGGCATAGAGTTAATTAGTTGATCATTCTCTCAAGGGACTTATTGTCCGTGTGGAATAATCAAGTGCCATTGATGTATAATATTACCTTAATTAAATGCCTTGCACAACACCAACATGACTGGAGCTGTCAAGTTTAACATTATAGATAACAGAATAAAGCATTTTAATCTATATATACCTGAATATTTCTTGTGCTCAAATGTTAATACATTTCTCTACAGGAGGATGTTATGTGGATGACTTTATTCATGTCTTTGAAGGCTAGTGACACTCTTATAATTCCCTGCAACTCAACGAGAATTCAAACAGCCTCCTTTCAAGTATGAGCGAAAGGACTCAGAAAGTGTTCCGACGTGTCTACACTACGGTGCATGATCTTTGACGAGTTAAATGTTTTTCACATTTCCTCTTAAAATGAATACATAATGAATTCAGACCGATAGACTCCTTAAACTATTGACTGGTATCCAGCTCCAGAGGGCTATCTGCTCTCCTGTCCTCTCCTTACCTATTCTGCTCTCTCCTACCTCCCCCTCTATCATCTCCTCCTTCCCTCCTTACCAGGATCAATAGCTTTTGAATCCTGACTGCTACAGTAGCTACCAAAGACACACATACACACATCAGATCAATACTCCACCTGCACAATTGGAATGACTTAATTGCAGAAAACAACAGTTAGACCAACCAAGCCCAATAATCTGATTGATTCTGGCTGCTTCATTGTTATACTCTCCAAAATGCTATGGTTTGATCGAGCGAGTGAAAACGAGATTAAGTGGCCTCTTTGGTGCATCTCACAAAATGAGAACAACAATTGTTCTACCCAGTGACCATGCGGTTGTTCAACTCGTGACAAGTTGGTCTAAAAGAGAAAGAAAATGAGAGCTTGCTAATGAAAGGCTTGGTTGATTGAAATCCATCTCACTTCTGTCTGGCCTTCTCTCCTGTCTGTCTGTCGGTCTGTCTGTCTGTCTTGGCCGACAGTACACACATCTTGAGCAACAGGTGACACCACAAGGCTTTGATGTACGAGGAGCCTCCAAACATGATCGATGGATGCCGGTGATGGATACGCAGCCCCACTCAGTGAGAGCCAAGTCCGAACCTCTGCATTACTAAATTAGCACTTCATAAAGTGAAGTGTTAGGTCACCTTTGAGATGTTCCTCTCTCTGGAGGCCAGACCTTTGCACAGAGAGCCAGAGCTGCTGGAGGCATACCACCACTCCCATTTAGCCCCATCTCTAACAGCATCTCAGCTGCAACCAACTCTTTCTGCACACACACACACACCCATCACCTCACATTAGAGAGGATGAGAAAAGAAGGAAGCAGGGGAGTGAGAGAGAGAGAGAGAGAGAGAGAGAGAGAGAGAGAGAGAGAGAGAGAGAGAGAGAGAGAGAGAGAGAGAGAGAGAGAGAAAGAAAGAAAACAAGTGAATGAGAGCAAGTGAGAAAGAGAGAGAGCGAGGGAGCGGGAGAAAAGGAAGACTGAGTAGGCTATTATGGAGGAGAGAGCGTATCCTCTGGAGGAGGTGCAGGCCGAGATGGCGTAAATGAGAAAAGCGCGCCGGCCGTTCCTGCAGCCTCATTACAGTAATGGAGACCCATCCGTTCTGTCAAGGCCTCCTGAAAATCCCCTCTGACACGACTGCTTTCCTCCTCCTCTTCCTCCTCCTCCTCCGACTCTTCCGGGTCCCCGTGCCAAGGGAGGGAAGGAGAGGGGGCGAGGAGAGACGACAAGGCGCCGCCTGACTGGTTTGGGGAATAAACTGGGAAGATTTGTGCGTTTGGTACTGTAATAAGGTCTTTATTACGACCCGGATTTGCCGTCGGAGTCCATAAAGTTCCAGAGCGGTTGACACTGTGGCCTTGGTGAAAGGGGCAGAGCAGACCGGGCCATGATCCATGGGCCCCAGGGAAGGCTGCTAAGATAGAGATAAGGTGTTTGAGTCTCCTATGGATGGGAAGAGGAGCCAACAAGGGACAGCAGGAAACAGCAGGAAAAAAAGGGACAATTTACCCTTCACCATTTAATTCAACATGGGTGGAATTCAAAACAATGCCATTTAAGATAACTATTGTAATATTACGAAAAACGTATAACGGTCAAAAACGGTTTGCATTCGACAATTAATTTAATTTCACACTTTTACTTTCAAGGCCTATGACGATTATCCACTTATCCTTTTTTAGAAAAGGGACTTTTGCAGCATATTTGTCTCATGATACTGTTTCATATATGCTTACAAAAGCCCTGAAAGCTATCTGCTGGGAAGAAAGAAGAAGGTTTGGGAGTATCAAAACGTTTGCAGTGAGAAGGACCTTGGATACCAGCCAACACATGTATTTGATAAGGCCGTTCAGTCCTCAACTCTCTGCACTACTATGGTCAGATAAATAGAAAAGTGAACAACGGTATAAACAGTGAATCAAGCGCATCAAAAATGTCAAAATTGGCTTAGAATGGTTGCACATCACTTCTGGTTTGGGAAATTACCTCTATGTCCAGTTTGTGAAGGTGGGCTGAACTAGTGGACCTAAACCCATGACACCAAAAAGGGATGAGGAAAGGGGAATTTATTGACTGACAGGGAGGCAGGGCAGAAGGAACGAGCAGTGCAAGTGAGCAGGCAGGTTGGCAGGCAGGTGGGCAGGCAGGCAGTGGGGAAACTAGGAGAATCTGTAACAACAGAAGATTAACGTCAGAACAAAACAGGGAACCAGGAATGCTCTGATGTCAAAATACTACAGAGCGGCCGCAAACGAACTGACATGTTAGTTTAAACACCAATCTGGCGTTGAGTGACTGGCAAACCGGGGTGGATGTGCTGCAAGGCTGATGACATGCTGAGAGGCAGGTGTGCAGACTCAGGGAGCGAAGAATGATGTCATCGACAGAAGGAGACTGGGTCTTTCCCACCACACTTGCCCACGCGAAAAAATGGGCGGACAGAAAAAGAAAGAGAGACTGAGAGAGAGAGACAGAGAGAGAGACTGGCTGTCGCTAGGAGGAAGTGTAGGGCGTGACCTGGTTCTTCACAGCTTCACAGTATTTAGAGACTAGGAGAGTGGCTTTATTTTCCTGACAGAGAACTGACATCAGGTCTGCTACTCACTAGGATGTTATCATCCGCCTCGGCCCCTCTGTACTTCTCTCAACCACATTGTTTACAATGAGGATGATGCTCCATCATATTTTATTTTTCAAGATCTCCCACTGCTCCCCAAGCCCTCTAGGAACACACAGATAAATCTGACCCCCAGTATCTGTTGTGCCTGGGGGAATGTCTTTAGGTTCAGGATAAGGCTATTGCAAAATTGTTTCGATTCTCTCTCTCTCTCTCTCTCTCTCTCTCTCTCTCTCTCTCTCTCTCTCTCTCTCTCTCTCTCCCTCTCTCTCTCTCTCTCTCTCTATCTATCTCTGTCTCTCTCTCTCTCTCTCTCTCTCTCTCTCTCTCTTTCTCTCTCTCAATCTATCTCTGTCTCTCTCTCTCTCTCTCTCTCTCTCTCTCTCTCTCTCTCTCTCTCTCTCTCTCTCTCTCTCTCTTTCTCTCTCTCTCTCTCTCTCTCTCTCTCTCTCTCTACTGGACACATCACTCGGTGTAACATTCTCATGCTGTATTCACACTCCTTATAGTTTGGCATTGTCATCAATAGTCATTTAAGGAAGGGCCTCTTTCCACGCCGCCAGATACAATGAAGATTCATAGCTACCATCTCTAAGGGTTGGGGAGGGGGGAGTAGGAGGAACTAGAGTTAGATAGAAAATTGTGCACAAAATCACTGCCGACTGTTTCTACAGTGTGGCCTTGCGTGTCCAGCGAGTAGGGCAGGAGAGAGAATCGATGACAAATGCCAAGTACAGTAAATGGACACAATATGGACAGAAGAGGAGAATGCTGAAGCTCACTACGATTTGTTATTTTAGCCCATGGTAAGATATATAAATCTACTATATGGCTTGAAAAAGAAGGCATAGACAATTCTAAAGGGAACAATGGATAGACAGCTGTTTGTTAAAACAAAGGAGCTGTAATAACAGACTCACATGTATGCGACAACCGCAGGGTCGAGACGGCATGTTTGCGTGGGTGGGTTCTATATTCGTGTGTGAGAGAGAGAGAAAGAAAGATATCGGCGAGATAGCAACAATGAGAGAAAGAGAAAGAGAGAATCATGAGAACAATGGAGATACAACCGTTTAGTCATTTTTACCATCGGGGAGATAATGACAGGCAATGTGGCCTTATTGAAGGTTACCTTGTCACTGCAGCCTGTTGACTGTAGAGAACAATGCAATCACTCATTGCAGCGTTATAAAGGAACATAGTGTCATTTTGGTCGACAGCAATTAGTAATACATTTGTTAATATAAAACAATAATGATTTGCTTCATCTGAGCATGGTAAGGACACACATATACACATACTCACGGACACACCCATTTTGCATATTTCGGGCATGACTCAAATCATAATGTCAAAATAATATTTCAGCAAACAATTAGGTGTATATAGTGCTGATTCATCCTTCTGATGTAAACCCATACCGTTTTTGACGGTTTTAGAAATGCATGGCAATTTGTGTACCAGACTCACTTGAAAATTCCAATTGATTGTTCTGATTTGGAATTGGTTTGCGATCATTATCTCTTGTTGACATAATATACTTCCCTAAAAGACAACTGTTAATCATACCCAATATCAGTTTATGATCCCATCGGTCGTCGCATGGCCTACTACCAGTACAGACCTACAGGCCTGCTGTTGCTGAATGTCAACGGCTATGTGCTTGAATGATTGGGCCTGTCACGGGGAAATCTGTGATTTTATTACATTTTTGTAAAAGTAGTACATAAAAACCATTCGGCAAGGGAATATTTATGATATGTTCTGTAGGTTCACCATCAGGCAACGTTTACATGGTAACTGCAACTTTAGATAGCTCATTCTGTGCTATATCAAGGTACAGTAGCATCATTGAACCATGCTGTCACCTATTACCTGAAATAGTCTGACAGCTGTAGCTAGATGACAATCAGTGAATGTCACAGATCCGATCAGGCAGGGACTTGCTGCACCCGTCACTCACTAAAATCTTTCGGCGAGTACACGGCTATGTACCGAATGAAAGCTGTTACTGCTCTCGAATACGCGTGGAGACGCATGCGCGAGGTTGTAGCAAGTTAAAGTATACCGCTTACGTCTTTTCACCAAGGACACAAATGACAGAATATTGACTTCAAACAGTAATGACTGTTGTTCAGCTGCATTAAAGAACCTGCAACCAACAAAACGACACCGCCATAGACCATGGTGTTGATGGTTGGTACAGAAGAGGTGACATGGGAGCCTCAGTAAAACAAGAGGAGGAACAGGTACGATGATCTAGTACTGAGTGCTCTAATGCATTAAAGGGCACAACCACATTGCTACCGGCACCGCTGCCATTATGCAACTTCTAAATCAGACCTTTGGTTTATTAGACCTTAGTGGGAGATAAGACTGTCGTGTGTGCGTGTGTGTATGTGTTTGGAGGGGTGGATGAATTATGCCCAGCTTTCAACAGATGTTTTACGACGTGTACCGCGTAAGTGCACCGGACTGTCAAAGTGCTTCATCATGCAGCCTTTCCCGTAAATGCAAATATGCAGCCAGAAACTTGAATATATCCGCTCCACATCGCCCCCCCAGGACACAGGGGAGGACTTGGGAGGGGATGGGGGAGAAGACAAGAATGACACCTAACAACGAAAATTAATGTTATTTCTTTTGGCGCTTGAATAAAACACAGCCATCCAAATAAAACATACATGCCAAAAAGTACAATGCCTCACCATCATTCAATAAAGAAAAATAAATAAATCGCTAATGATCTCTGACACCAAGACTTGCTAGAGAGCGGAAATAAATGAATAATCAAAGACTAAGGAGGTAATTTAGTTGGGTAATGACCTTTCTCTGCTGCTGATGATTTAGCATGCGGCATGGTGATGGGTCTTGATAAGGGGCCTAGAGCCTGACGCTATGACTATGCATGAGAATCACTGCCATCGCACACGCCGACCGACGCATTTTGGGGACAAATGAATTCTGCTTCCTTTCATATTCCTCTGACCTGTTTCATGCTGTCCAGCTAATTTATGTTGGTGTTCAAAGCTGGCATGGTGGCAGAGGTGGACGCTGGTCCAGAGCCCCCCCCCCCCCCATCCTCCCTGTGCTTTGACAGGGAACCATGCTTCTAGCACTCTAATATAGCTATTACTGAGATGCCCACTGCATAATAAGCTTCAATTGGTGCTTTGGCTTCATTAGGTCTTGAGTTTAGAGGTTGAATGGAGTAATATGACTGGATTTAGTCCCTGCCCAAAACCATGGACAGGCTCTCGATGAAACGTAGGCCGATTGGTGGAAATAAATGATCTGCTCGGAAAAAGTGCATTTCTTGCCATGATATCATCCTACCATAATGACAATCAAGTCAATGGCCCAAACATTTCATATCCGATTTAAATTTTACCTGCCTGATAGATAGAAAACAGCATAATAGCTGACTTCAGCTGTAGAGCTTTAATGTGTCCCCAAAGCTATTTAAGAATGTAATATTTTGATTATTAATCAAGTCTTAAAAGGATTCATAATGAGTTCTTGATATAGTTGTAATTATGACACACAGAGGTAGAGAGAAGCCTTATAGGAGGTGACTATGAGCCATGACTCACGGAGGTACAGAGAAGCCTTACAGGAGGTGACTGAGAGCAGCTGAGTGGTTGATGGCTTTTCGTTTGCAGCACTCTGTTTGATCCGCGAGTGTCAATACTCGACCCAACAGGTGCAACACTGAAACCGTTCCTTGCCCTACTGAGAAACAAGTCGAATCACCTTTGACCAGCCTGATTGGATATGGTTTGAGTGCTCCCTGGCTCTTAGTCAGACACGTCTCGCTGTCGGCCCCATTCAGCTCTGCCCATTTCATCGTGTTCCCGAGAGAGGAGAAGAGAGGAAGAAAGTAGCGGGAGAGAGAAGCCGGAGAGAGGGAGGCGGAGAGAGGGAGGCAGAGCGTGAGACTCAGGGACTGTTTGGACAAAATCAAGCCTTATCCCAGACGGCTGTCTGAGAGAGATGGTTTTATCGTCCCTGGCATCTTAATGTGTGACTGCAGGTCTGGTGTCCCACTCTCTTCCTCTCGTCCTGCCCCTCCCACTCAATCTTCTTCTCACAACGAGTCTACGTCTGTATTTCTCTCTGTTGTGACTGTGCCCATTTCAACGGACCTCCTCAGACAGCCTGCTTCTCGAACCGCTGAATGTTTCTTTCTTTTCAATCTTACCTTAACATCATTCAATTCAATACCATTTTATTGAGAATCAACTCGCAGTGCACAATGCGTCGAGCATGTACTGCTGAATTGTGTTGATTTTACACAGATTACTACAGTGCATATTCAAATCAAACAGTGATAACTAAATTCACAAGTACACAGATACATGATATGGGCAGACTCAATAAAAAGATAATATAAAGATAATATACACATGCAAGTACCAACCATTAAGTCACCAGAACATCACATAGATAATACTGATATGTCCTCAGCCATTTGACTCATTGTACAGACAGATTGCCTGATGGAGGACTACTATCAGTGACATGGAAATGCAGGCGGTCATTGACAGTGAATTAGAGATGGATGTCTCTCAGGTGGAGTTGCGTGTGCTTATTATGCCAAAGTGATTGAGCACATTTCGCTCAGTCTTCATGAATCTTATCAAAGTTACTTATTTGAAACCTCCCCAGTCTGCTTGCTCTACAACGGTGATAAAAGGCTAATCTCTTTAAATGGGTTATAATGGGGGAGGACAAAAGATCAAAACTCCATTAGACAAGCCAGCATTTTTGGGGTGATCAACACTCCAGACATCAGAGTGACACTTCTGACAACACTGGAGAACAGATGCTAGAAAACATGATGAAGGCCAGTGCTTGTGGACATGAAGCTGAATAAGAACGACCAGGGGGATCGGGGCTAGCTGTCAAGAAGTTGTCAGAGACCCTGTTAGCCTGAAATGTCATGTCAAACTAAAAGCAGACGATTGTTTGTGTCCTTGATTGAACGTTATCAATGTTGGTTACATAACAATGTATCAGTTTAGCAAATGCTTTAAACAAAACACAGGTAGACATTTGAACCTGTGACCTCTTGTCAAAGGCTCTGTCACTGAGCTATTCCTATCCCCTCATTCCAAGGCCTTAGTGTGTTCATCAATATTTAAATTGTTGAATAAAATACTTTTTTAGCCCGATAGTATTAGTTAGACTTTGTACCTTTAGTATAGTTAGACGAGTACACCACTTATTTAAGATTGAAGATTCCTATATGTTGAATATATGCACCTTCCTTCCAAAGTAAATTACTTGTCTGTGCGAACTTTCATTGCAAATAAAACCCTTTCTGATTCTGATTCTAAGACCGACAAATCTTCACATAAACTGAAAAGCTTGACAACTCGCCCAGGTCGCCCCTATTACATTTCTCAAAGCTTTTACTATTATGTCAGTGAATCTGTTCACTGAATGAGTTTTGTCCATTTGCAAGAGAAGATACTGTATGTCATGGTTTACAGCTTTTCAACCATCAACACACTGGAGCATAACATGATCTCACTGCAATACGTCACTTTCTAGACATAAAACAGTTGTACTTAAAAAATGAGACAGATCACTCTTTACATCTCTCTGCAGCCTCCTGAGACAAGCATCCCCCAAAGCCCCATTCTTTTCAAAGATATTTTTCCAAAGGCCATTTTTTTTACCCGAGAACATAATTCTCCATGGTTATAGGACAGGAGCAACCACAAGCAAGCAACTACAAATGGTTGGGGTCATATTTGTATTCATACAGCATAATACTGCATATTGTAATAAATACTGTACTATGAGTGAGCTTTTGTCAGACCAAAAATAGTACTTTATGTATTATTAGACTCAGTTAAGACTTAGAGGTAGAACGTGTTTTGAAACATGCATTCATTAATCTGCATATGACTTACGGTGAGTTGTGGCGTTTCATGTGGGCTGTAAATCTCAAGAGGAATAACTGATTTATTGATTGTCTGTGGTGGGGACGCACCTTCCCATATCCATGTACTGTTATTGAGGCTCATTAATCAGACTGACAGAAACGGATTGCAGCAAGTATTTTTTACCCACAATTTTGAGACAGAGACATTGAGAGAGAGGACAGGTGCACAGCGTGAGAGACGTAGTGAGAGAGTGAGAGAGAGAAAAAAAAGATGAAGAGAGTGAGCTGAACACGTTGACATGACCTGAAAACGTATTGCATCTTGAAAAGAAATACATATTGTTTCAGTCAATCCATTTGAACAAGGCCATTGAATACCAGCACCAGATGAATATCACAACGTTTGGTATTGATTTGCCGAGCTTGAAGACACTGATGTTGGAGTTTTTTGATGAGTGCATTTTTGTTGGGCCTCTAACTTTACGTTGGATGGGGGTTGGTTCAGGAATTCAGTCACTCAGCATTTCTTTAGCCACAATCTGATCAGTGTGCTTGCAATGCTAATTCCTTCCTCTGGCTGTTTTGTAAATAACATTAAACACATGCATAGTGAATGGATCTACATAAATATCATTCATCTGCCTGTAATGGCCAAATGATATTTTAGGTGAACCTTTTTTTCAACTGCTGTAGGCGTAAATGTATTTAGAAACAACTTTAGACATGTATGCATGGTTTTTCTCACTGAAGTCTCAAAGGTGCTGTCAACAGTCCAAAGCTAAAAACCATCTCTCTCCTTCCTCTCTCCTCTGTAGAACACATAACAGATTACTAACGCCAGCAGCTAACTGTGCTCCAGATTCTCCCGCGCTTCAGCATTGCCATGGCAACCTCCTGACATCTCTCATTTGTGTGTTTCATTTGCCTCCAAAATTCAATGTTATTGCATTTTCTCGTTTTCATTGGAGACTGGTATGCAGTCACAGGGTCAGTGTAACAAGATGGACAGACAAGTAATGTGTGACCACACATTCTGTTCTGGTTGTCCAGCTAATCAGGGTCTGGGTCAGAAAAGATGGCAGAGTCTCTTTCACCAGCCTGGAATTCATAATCTCATAGTTTTAGTGTTATAATGTACAGTATGTCATGTATAAGTTGCCTCTGATTAACTTTAAAAGTGTTGAAACTAAACCTAGATGCCCCATTTCCTTACCTCCATATCAGGATAAACAAATAGGCTTGTCTATATAGGTGAGGAAATTGATGTGAAATCAATACATCCTTGAACCCTCCCACGATCTGTGATCAATGATTGAAGTATTGAGGAGCGCAAAGGAGCTCTCTAAATATACACTTTCCTAAATATCGTTATATGTTTTTCAATCTTTAAAGGTGTCTAAAAAGGTGTCTAAATATCTAAATGTTTTACAGTTTGTGATCCTGGCTCTGAACTGTCCCAGTAGAGGCCGAGCGAGGTAGAGAGGGATGAGAGAGAGGAAGAGCTGTGCGTAAGGACAGCTCTACAGCCGTGTTTACGTTTGAGGGATGGGAGGTTCATCTTATGCTATGCTGACAATGCAGATTCTATCTGTACTGTTCCCGGCTTGTCCCTGGGTTTGTCCTTCTGTCAATCACAGACTTCCATGGCAACCAGGACTGCGGCTGCCTCATCCAATCACCTTGCTGCATGATGCCAATCAACTATCACTATGACCCTCTTGGTACAACTAGCAGGCCAATGGGATTGTGTAAAATGTGGTGAAGTTTTGGAAATGTGGTTGAGGCAGATAATGGGATTCATACAGTAGACTTGCAACTCACTTGGAGCTCAGCATTTAAGGATAAATTAAGCCTTCATGCCAGGCAGGAAACTGGGGGAACATAATACTTAAAACAGCCCTATAATCAGTCACAACACCTGCTCTGTGATCATCAAGCTGTTCTGTGTTGTTTGTTTCTCATCCGTCTGTCTGGGGTTTTACATCTAAATCCTGCACTACACGGATCTGACACGCTTAGCATGGGGCCGGGTAACTGTGTGATGGGACCTAACTGTTGTTTCTCTTTCTCCACTCTCCTTCAACTTTTTCTTCCGTAGCTTTTGTAAGCCTGGAGGCTGTAAGTGACAAAGGACAAGACGGTCAGAGGAGACAGAGAGATAGGGGGGGAGTAAATACAGGGAATGGGATTAAACCAGAGAGAGAGAGATAGAGACAAAGACACAGATAGAGAGAGAGAAGCAGTCGATTTGAAAGTTTAGGAGGGCAAATAATGAACTTTACATTCTCTCTGTTCCCTTTACATTTCTAAAAGCTGTTCTGTGTTACCAGAGATCACAGACAAAGCTCCAACCAGCGGTCTTTTCATCTGTATCACAAATGTCCACCAGGACTCTGACACTCATTACTGTAAATTATGAGCCAACAGGGAGGCGGACAGGGGGAACACGCTGACTCCTTTCTTCTTGACTCCGCAGAGAATCACACATTTGCATGTACATCCCATTTGAATAATTACTTTTGCCAACACTCAAGATTCAAGTTTGTTTTTATTTGATAGCTTTAGATTAGTCTTCTCGAAACATAATTATTCCCTTTGGTTACATATCTCATTTTGGCTCTCTGTGGCGATAAGATTTGTTCAGGGCCTATTTCAGTGACCCTGACGTGTCAGTCTTTCATCCTTCATTTCTCTGTCTCTCCTCCGTGGGGCTTTTTCTGTACGTTCCCGTGTAGCTCAGCGTGGGGGGGGACAGGGACTGGTGGGTTGGGGGGAGGGAGTTGGGGAGTGGGGAGGGGCAGGGGGCCTAGTGATGGAGGGACGAGGGCTCCTCAGAGCGATGTGTGAATAATTGAAAAAGCCCCCAACAATAAGGCGTCTGGTCCTGACGTGTTAAGACTGTCAGTGTTTGAAGGAGCGGGACATTGGCGTCACACCGTTCTCTCAGCCCCGCCGGAGCCCTGTGCAATGAGATGGTAATGACCAGCGCTCCAAGGCTCTGTCCACTGGCTCTGAGGGAGACAGATTTTTGAAGTCAGTGTCTTTGTTCCTCTGGTTTTATTAAACGACACATGACTGCTGCCAGAGTGGCAGCTGGGTGATTAAAAGATGCAGACCTCGGGGGTCCTGCTCCAGCATGGCACCCAATGAAGGGTCTGTTGTCTTGGTTTAATGCTCTCTAACATAATACTGTTTAAATGGTCTGTATTCATGGTTGAACAGTCTGTATAACTTGTTGAATAGTCAGTTTCTTTGGTTGAGTGGAGAACTGTCTGAATGGTTTCCAGTACTAGTTGAAAGGTCTTCAGTAGTCTTTAAATGAGCTGTAAACTGTGATTGAATGAGCTGTAAACTGTGATATGCCGCTTTTGTTTAATTAATTCAAAAACTATTACTTCTAATGACAATTAATTTAATCCCAGTCACCATAACAACGAGATAACCATTGACAGACGTGTTTTACACAGTCAATATATACACTTCACATTCGAGTTTACTGGAAAGAACAAAGAAACAAAGTTTCAATAATCTAAAAAATAAAGCACTTACAAGTCGTTTGCTACCCCCTTAATGAACCATGAATATTTATTCTTCCAATACATGTCTCTGGATTTGTTTTCATTCATTTTCCCTGTGTTGTTGTCAGGGATAAATGGTAGAAATAATTGTTGGGATGGGAAGTCAATTGTAGGAAAAATAATGTATTCAATAAATTATTAAATGTTGGCAGGAACTAGAAACGTAGGTTTTATTGAAGAATTGCTGCACAGTTTTGCATAAATAATGCCTGCCTGCCACAGGTGATGACGACACAGAACAGAACACCCGCACTGTAATTGAAGGGCTTGCTCCACTGTCATTTGTTAAGCTGTGATGATGTTGATGACACACATACTGCATGTTTAAAAAATCTATTTAGAAGATTTGTCTTTGGATCCCCTGTAATCATGGTTACAGTAAGCCCTGATTTTTTTTTACTGAACTGTTTGAAATGATAGTTGTCAACACATCACCTCCAGAGCCGCATCTTCATTTCTGGCCGTCATGCCTGGTCTAGGTGAGTGACAAGGTTTGACAAGGTTGTTGCTTTAAAAAAGCTATGGAACAACGCAATTAACAGCAGGGTTGAGGTGAGTTTGAGACCCAGAGCTTTCTGAGGACAGAAAGGACAGAGCATGCTCGGTAAGCATGGAATCAGATTAACCTTGATATCCTTTAAACGTTACTACCCAAATGTTGTAATCAAACATAATTTTGTCATAAACACAGTAATTGAAAGACATTAGTGTCCAAGTGTAAACAGACTGGAGCTGTCTCCTGATGTACTAATGGAGGTATTGTGTTGAATTTCATATGTGGTGATAGATGTGTGTTCCCAGAAGACTAAACATTCTCTATTCATGGCGCAGTCAACCATGATAGGCCAAGGTGAACCAGCATCCTCCAGAACATAATTCACTTCCAATGATATCAACTAACACAAATACTTAGATACAAAACATGTACAAGGACTGGAGTATCAAAATCTGCTTCAATGGGATTTGTAATTTCTGGTGCATATTCATAACATTCACGTTGTGTGTTGTCCTTGAGCCCTGACATGCATTGCATGGTTAAGGACGGCACACCAACTTTGCCATTATTCTCACTGTACAACCCTGGTAGGGGTTACCAAAGCATCACAACAGCTTCAGAGTGTCACACACCCCTGGACACATTCATCAAGTTTCATCCAAACGTGATCCAAACCCACCAATCACATGCCAGGAAGTGTTTTACACCCGCCTCCAGGTGATACAAGTGGCTTCCCTGTATCCTCTCCTTCCCTGTGAGTGGTAGATCAGAGCTGCGACGTCTGCCTCCCTGCCGTGCTCAAGCGCTTGTACCGTGCTCAGGTAATTACAGCATCTGTTAAGAGCTTTGCTGATTGTTTTTCATCTCCACATGGTCGACACTCCAGAAAACCAATTACCCCAGGGAACAGTAAATCACTAGACCCACTTTGTTATTCTCTTCTTCTCTCTCCAAAAAACAGAGGAATACTTGGGAACAGTTTTTTTGAGTGGGGTTTTTTCCGCTCAAAGCAAGTAGAGCAAGAATTTTTACTGGTTCTGATAAATATAAACATGTCATTATGGCAAACATTGCAGTAGTGAATTACAATGACAAACAACAAAAGACAAAGAACAAAAGTGAGATTACCATGTATTTTTGTGATATTATTCAGATTTTTAAGTAAAAATGTTGTTCTTGCAGCATGGAGATGTTCACTTGAGGTAATAATAGACATTTAGTTTGAAACCCGGCAGCTCATGTTTGTTGCTTGGGTGTCTCCCTTTACCCAGAGAGTAGTAAAGGTCTGAGTCGAGTTCGCTCATCAATTTATACAAGTGACTCAATCCAATTCAATTGGTTGGATGGATAATGGTGCAATTCACATTGCTGATTAATTGATCTCATTTCTAGTGTGTATTGAATAGTTTTCTGTCTCCTTTGACCTCAATCTCTGATGTCCTTTGTTACCACTGCAATGACTTTGAGTTCAGTTTTATTATTCTCTCTCTCTATTAACCCTGCCTCTCTCTCTCTCTCTCTCTCTCTCTCTCTCTCTCTCTCTCTCTCTCTCTCTCTCTCTCTCTCTCTCTCTCTCTCTCTCTCTCTCTGTTTATTTCTGTCCTGCACCTCTCATGCTTCTGCTGCAATGTTTCCACGAAATCTGTAAGCCGATTTGAGTTTCCCCTTTTTAAAAACTCACAATAAGAAAAGTATAAAGCTTTATTCTCCTGGAGCTGTGCAGAATTGGCTTCATGGCACTGCCTGAACTCCTTTTATTTTCTACAGTCCTTTAAACTACCGTATCTAATTGCAATGGCATTTTTAATTAAAAGTCAAGGATATGTGGTTGTTTGTGAGGAGAGACTAATCTGTTTCTGCCCCCACCTCTCCCCATCCCGGCTATCTACCATCTCTCTGCCTAATGAGAAAATGGAGAAGCCAGTGGAGGACTTGTTGATATTTGTCCTTCTTCGTGTGTTTCTGTACACTTGCGATTGGCGAGGTGGCACTATGCACTGCACCTCCAGGACCACAGCAGCCAAAGTCTATTAATGATAAAAAGGGCTCTGATTTACACTGACAATGCATACATTTGAAAGTTATGAAGTCTAGTTATCATATACCCTCTATGGTGCTGTTATCTATTGGCAGAATGGTTGCATAATTCGCACAACAACGAATTAGTCTACTTCACTGTGATATAAACTTTAAAATGTGTAAATGACAGTCACCTATCAACAAAGCTGGGGAGTGCATCCGTGCAACCAACCCTTATGCATATATAAAGTGTTTCAAAGCTGATACAAGATTGGCAAGGACTCACCTTGGGACCAATCAATGCTCTTTTAGTTTGTTGTACCATTGTCAGAGGTTTTATATATAGTAATAACAATATCTCAATGATAGTAGCTAGAATGGTCTGTTGTCTTAGTTTAATGATCTCTAGCTAGATGTATGCATGGTAAACAAAAATACTGCAGTGCAATAATAATACCTCAATTCCTCAACTACAGCCTTATAATGATGTCTCGATTACAGTAGTGCCTCTTAAAGTTTAATACAATATCTACATACTGAAATTGTTCTCGGAAGTACAGCCCGTGCTTTTTAAATATTTGCAGCTTTCATGTGGAAAGCAAAACTGTGTCTAATTTGAGAAGGCCGAGAGCACAGACCCAAGTGTGAATCCTGCTCCAGTCACACTGAAAGAACAGGAGTGGGTTTGATAACTATGCTCACTTGATAAAAGTAACTCCTGTCTGAACCCTTGCTTCGCAGCCTGATAGACCATGACAAAGTAGCTCTTACCTTGTATAGTGGGTATTATAAGACTAGGTAGCTCTTGTCTTATAAAGTGGGGAACTAGTTAGCTCTTAGCTTGTAACACCAAACAATGTCAACACCAAACAACATCAACAAAAACAAACAAAAACATTTAGCTTCTTCTCCATTTCCTGCCTGGACTGGACTCTGTGATGTCAAAACACTATGGGAGATGGCACTGCTGCATGCTCTCATGGTCAGGTTAGGGAGAGGGAGGGAAGGGGGGAGGGGTGGGGGAGGGGTGGTCCCAGGGACTGGTATGGGACATCAGAGCCTGGTTGTCTCCTGGACTTTCCCTGGCCTGTGCGTGGTTGTGGGTTGAGCAGGAGGTGGATGGTGTAAATGCTCCAAGCTCATCCAGGCAGCTGAGCTCTCTCGCTGGGCCACTTTGGCAGGGTGAGGGGGACCAGGTGTTGGCTCCCCTACAAAGGGCTTTGATGCCAGAGTGCAGCGAGACGTCAGATCTGGTAAGGACCCCTTCTGCAAGAGATAGAGAGAGAGAGACAGAGAGAGAGAGAGAGAGAGAGAGAGAGAGAGAGAGAGAGAGAGAGAGAGAGAGAGAGAGAGAGAGAGAGAGATAGACGAGACGAGATAGAGAGAGAGAGAGAGAGAGAGAGAGAGAGAGAGAGAGAGAGAGAGAGAGAGAGAGAGAGAGAGAGAGAGAGAGAGAGAGAGAGAGACAGAGACAGAGACAGAGTCTGGCTAATACTGTTGAGGTGGTAAATGTGGATTTAAGAGAGGTTCTTCGTTTTTATGTGAGTGCAAGAATGGTTTGTCAAATCGAAATCTATTAACCTTGGAAAATCAAAAGACCTTAAGGCTTAGAAGCAAGCCTGCCCTTCAAGCATTCTCAGACTTGACTATCAGTGCAACTAAATGTTTTGTTACTTGATGGAGCTGTGCATAAAGAGTCTTAGCTCCCCACTTTGGGCAGGTGTAATGGCATGGAAATTGTTTTATAATGCCTGCCTAAGCATCATGACATTATTGGCTTAAATGACAGGAGTGTCGGCAAGTGGTTGTGACAGCAATTGACGTACTTTCGGGCCATTTTAATCTCAGCCACTGTCAATTTCATACGTGAGATCTATAATCGCATTCATCATCAGGCATTGAAATGCCTCTGAGGTTGTAGTTAACAGCTCGCTGGTCATATTTACAAAGGGTACATCCATCACTTTAGACACACCTCCTCGACGTCTTTCCCAAAGCTGAAGGTGGATGATCATTTTCTCCACCCATTCCTCCCTCAGGGTTCCCTATCTGACCTAGCTACTTCTGGTTTTTGACGACGCTGGGAGCCATTAGAGGACAGGGTCTCTATTGTAGTTCGAGGAGCTTGGTTAATGCTGTTTGACTGGCACTCGTTGATTGCCCTAACATGGTCGCCAGATTCCTTCCACGAAGGGTGAGACTCAGCCAAGCATCCTAATGAGACTCTACTTGTCACAGGTCGAATTCACCACTCACTTTTAATAATGTGGCGGAGGTCTGAATGCGAGATCTGCGTGAACGCTGTAGATGTGATCATTCATATGTCCTTGAGGGAAAGGTACATTCTCAATATCGGTGCTTCACATGCTTAATGACTCCCACCAAAACATAAATAATCACATTGCATAAGCACATTGGATTATGGTTTGATTGGTATGTTATTAGTGGTTGATTGGATTGTCCTTAGTCGGCTATTGATCTTGCTGTGGTTGAAGCAGAATGAAAGGGAGGGGTGTCTCGCACAAAGGGCTCAGAAGACAGCTTCTTGCTGCATCAGAGTGCAATGGGGAAACCCTGTGCACAAGCCTGCTAAATACAAGTAAACAACAAGAACAAGAAAAAAAGATATCTTTTACAAAGTCTACCCAACACAAGCAACATTCTCACAGTGGTTCTTCCATGTCTAAGAGGTTTTTGTAGTTACAGTACAGTGCAGCAGAGTCAGCCCATGTGGCAGAGGGGGCAAAGGTGACTTCTAGCTGTGACTAGAGGGTAAAGGTCAGTTTGCACAGCCTGTCTCTGTGACACAAACTTCCTGTTCCAGTAAACCCGGTTTGTGCTACACCACCTCTGAATAGATGCTGCTGTTAAGATGCCCTGTCCATGGTGCTGAAACACATTCAACAGAGATCTCTCCTTTGGTAAACGCTAAATGGACTGCATTTATATAGCGTTTTTCTACCTTAGTGGCATTCAAGGCGCTTCACATGTTTTGCCTCTCATTCACCCATTCACACCCACAATCATACACCGACAGCATTTTCTGGTGTTTTGCAAGCAATTTTTTTTTTATCACTGTAAAATTTGCTGGGGAAATTGTGTAATTTATATATCAAATGCTCTGTAACATTTTAAGCTAAGTTGATGGCAGCTAAACAGAGGCACACATATACTAAACCACATACACTTCAATCGATTATTTATAAGAATGTTGTGTTTGCTCTCGATTTCATCATGCTGCTGCCCATCATATTTTTACTGCGGGCTGAATTGGAAATAGATACAAGATAGACTAGTAAAGAAAAAAATACATGCATTAATGTTTATCCATAGAGAAGAGAGAACATGGTTGACGTGTTTCAATGCATGAAAATACATCAAAATAAATAGGAATAATTTTTGTGACAGATTACTTTAGAGTTATTCTCCTGTTTTTGTTTGGTATGACAACCATCAACGTTTTAAATGTAAACTGAAATACAAATAGATGTCAGACAGCCTGTCATCTCACTCACAGCTCTGACAACGGAAGAAGCTCCTGTATTTTAGAAGAACACTGACTGAAGTGTTTTGTTCATTATTTGGGATCACAGCTTCTTGGTTTTGTCTACACAGCTCTTTTTTAACGAATTTAAGCCTGCGTACATCATCTTTCTTTGGTCTCAGCCATTGTTCACAAAACAGAAACTCTGTCCCAACTATGGCTGTTCACCATCTCTAACTTGTTACTTCTCAAGGCAGTAGATGGATAGGCTGCTGGTGAAAGGATTAAGGGAGTGTGGGAAGGGGCTTGGTGTGGGAAAAATCTGGTTTTCAGCTCAGAAGTGTACAAGTTGCCAGCAATCTCAATGACTTGTAAGATAATTTGAAAAGGGGGGGGGGGGGGGGGGGGGGGGGGGGGTTAGGAGAGAAACTGTGAGAAAGAGAGAGCTAGACAGCGAGAGAGAGAGATAATAAAACAAATCTTACTCATTACGCTGTTTTTCTTTCATGCTATTAACAGCGGTTGGCCATTGGGGGAACTGTTATTGTTTATATCTGAAGCAGAAGAAGAGGAAAAAACTGAAAAGAAGACAGCAGAAACAATTAAAAGGTGCCCTTATCTTCCACGTGTTCTACAGGCTGCACAGGAGAGCTGGCATTAAATGTCACTGGAGAGGGTTGCACTTTGAAATGCATGTGTCAGGCTGCTTATTAATCCCTTTATTGGTTTGGCTCTCACCATGGTGTCCTGAGTGATGCTTCAGTGACGAGCCCGAAACCTTCTCTTCATTCACGACAGATGTTTAAACCAATTGTTCTTAATGCAAATGTATTTTTTTTCCATTGACTTATTATACAAAGGGAAATTGATTATGACGTAATTATTGAGGTAAATTTAGACAAAACATTTTAGACGAACAAAAGTCTAATTTGCATTGATTATTAGTTTATATAAAGAAATATTTTCACTGAAAACTAAAGTGTGTTTATTATGAGCATGACAAGCAATGGTGATTGTAAACATAAAAAAGTGTCATAGAATCTGTCTGTGAATTTGTAATTTCCTGCTGTAGACCACAAAACAGGAAGTTGGAGGAAAGGATGAGGGCTCATATCAGCTTCACAGATGATGTGTTCGCAGAAGTCTTCATTACTGCATAGAAAGTGTTATGGCTTTGTGAGAAATAATACTGCTCTAAATGCTTAAAATGGTCTATTGTGCAAAGCATGAAAAGTTGGTCTGTCACCAGTGGGCCTAGACACATGCTTTTCATTTATTTCTACACAAAATCCCTTTTCCACACAAAATTCCACTTTCTCACTTTTTCTCTTTCTCTCTTTCTCTCTTTCATTCATGCATTCACTCTAATGCTCCCCCCCCCTCTCTCTCTCTCTCTCTCTCTCTCTCTCTCTCTCTCTCTCTCTCTCTCTCTCTCTCTCTCTCTCTCTCTCTCTCTCTCTCTCTACCAATCTACAAAATTCGTACCACCACACAAACTGGTAGGCTGAATCAGTATGCACCATCAGCGAGACTTTGTCTCACTGCAATTAGAGTTATGCGTGCCTATTAGCTTATGCAGTACATTTTGCAGCATGCAGCAGCTTCCATGGACTGGATGGGAAAATCTGCACACAGTTGGTTCCATCTCTTGTTTTTAACATGAAAACTGCAATCTGTAACACGTTTCATCATTTTTTATTGGGGATATTGTCATATTTTAATGTCTGTGATTTTAAGTATTGTAATCACTGGACACAGTTTTAAAAGAAACCCCAAGTTGCTTCCTATTACATTTGATTCAAAGTCTGAGAGACTAAATGTGCTGAGATTGAACACTTCCTGAACTGTATACATCTCTTGTTATCCTCACACTGTCTCCCTGACAGGTGACGAAGATGAACAAGTGTGACAGCAGCTTTGGTAACATCAGTGAGTCCATGCATTACATTGTCACCACTCGGATGAGAGGCAAGGACACAATTACGTAAAATGACATATTGCTTCACACTCCAGACTGGGGATGGTTTGTCATTTTGGGCTCCATGAATCTTCATAGGACTGGGATACAAGCAGACGTGCGGAGACAATAGTTTAAATTCAATTGACCAACAAGGCATGGAGACTTGAAGTCTGGTGGCCACTTGTTCGAAAGAGAAACGACTATCAGATTTACCTAAGCATGTCAGAAGCAGTTGGTTGAAGAGGTTGTTGCACAAAGCACTTACAGTAATACATCTGGACCTTACTTCTGGACCAAATAATTTGTTCGGTCAAGAGAGCACAAATCAAAGTATTGAACTGCTCTAATAAAATTCATCCCTATGGAATGGTGGTGGTCCACTTATCTGCGTTTGAGAAATGTTGTTTTACATGTCTGTAAACTCGCCTAATGCAAATCCAAGCTGACTGTCTGACAAGGTAATGTCACTCCCTCTCTCACCAGCAGTTCTTATATCTTCTCACATCTGGCAGCTTGGTCGCTTGATTGGTCAAGTGTCGCATCAGAGACACTAAACAACATCGGCCTCTAGGCTCAACAGTTTCTTTGTTTTGCTTTTGTTCACTCAAATGGAATAAAATACAAAAGATAATGGATATTGACATCCTCTGTGGTTTCAGTACACAATGTCAATGCCAAGAAAATATGAATAAATTGTGTTGGTTTCCAAAGCTGAGGGAAAACAAAGGTCACAGAGTTCCAGTCAGCGATGATAGAGAGCAGGGTTTTCCAGAATGTTCCCTGTGGGAGCTATTGGCCCAGGTTTTTGTGCCGTTGTAACCTCCCGTCCAGGTGCACTGCTGACTATTTCATTTACAGACAAGAGGTCATAAACAGGGCAACCCAGAGAGTTTGGACTCTGCAAAATTCATTACCCCAAGCCTTGCTACCTTGAATAGAAAATGAAGTCCTAGATAAGGCGGAATTAAAAGAGCGCAGGGGAAATGGACGAGCTTCAATAACATAACCACATTTGGGCTGCCAAAGGTTAACTCTTAACATTTTCCCAGTGGCGGCTGCAGCGTCAGCTGTGCTCGATGCCAATCTGTGAGCAACGACGAGCATACCTTATGATGTCAGCGGCTGGGGAAATTGGAATCTTTATCTATTTTTCTCTCTTAGCTGTAACTGCCAGACATTCCAAGCACACCTTGCTTAGTTAATTACTTACACAGACAGAGAAAGAAAGAGAGAGAGAGAGGTGGGGGGGGGAGGAAATAGATTGTGTGGACAGACAATCTTTCACCACTTTATTAATTACAATAATGTGTTGTTTGATAATATAGGATGCTACTGTATATGTAACTTTCCTGGTTTGCCTCTATTCACTGAAGTACTTTAGATCCAGGTGCTTGTAACAAGTGTTACTGTTATAGGTAATAAGGCCTTAGGGGGTTAGTAAGTCAAATTAACACACATTCATGTCGATAAGCATCTTACCAAGGCCTTTCATCTATGAACTAAAGTTTTCTCATCTTACAATAACACTAACACTAACCCTAGCCCTGAGCCTTGACACAAAGCCCTGAGCCCTGAGTCAATAACACAAAATTGTCTTGATATCATATATAACGCTTAATACAAGCACCTGGATCTAAGATGTTACCCTATTTTACATTTATTCCACAATTGAACAGAGGAATACACTGTCCTTGAGCTGGTATGGTCATGTGTGGAATTGGGATGTATTGTACAGATTGTAGAGTACCTGAGGTAAAAGGTTTATGTCCCAGAACCATAGCCTTGGGTTGTATTGGCCACTGCTGCCCAATATCCCATTTGAGATTGCCTGATGTGGGCATCCCATACTCCCATACATCTCCATACTATACCTTTCTCAATACGTTTTGTCTCAATATCTTTCCTAAAAATGTTTTATTTCTCACCCTTACATCTCCCTTCCTACTCAATCTTGCTACTTTTCTCCCTCCTTCACACCATCTATCTTGCTATCCTTCTTACTACCCCTCTTCCCATCTCTCTATGTTCCTTTCCTTCGCATTTTCTCTTTTTCTCTTCTCTTGCTTCTTCTTTTTATCTACATCCCTATCCCCTTTGCCCCTACACCCCCTCCATCTCTCTCTCTCTCTCTCTCTCTCTCTCTCTCTCTCTCTCTCTCTCTCTCTCTCTCTCTCTCTCTCTCTCTCTCTCTCTCTCTCTCTCTCTCTGTCCCCTCCCTTCTTGCTCCGGGGGAGGGAGGACCAGGAAGATGGGTGCATTAATAATGCAGTGCTGCCTGGAAACCAAACACGCTGCAGCAGAGTGCCGTGTGGAATGCTAAAGAGGTATTTGTTTGTGCATGTCCCTCCCTCCATTCCTTACTCCCTCTTCATTCCTCCCCCAAACACACCACCTACACATCCCTCTCATCCCTTCCACAGCCCCAGTCCTGAAACTGGATCTGGGGGGGGGGGGGGGGGGTTCTCTCTTTGCCTCCACGCAAGAACCCCTGGCTGTACCATACCAGATGTGACACAGCCAGCAGGGAAACAAATCATTGCTCCACGATGGAAAATGAGAGAACCTCAGCAGCCATGGTCAACCAGACTGTCTGCATTGTGTATAAATGCAATTGTGTGGATGTGTTTGTGCGTGGGTGGATGGGTGTTGTTTAATGCATTAAGATAGTCTCTTAAAGAATTGAGGAGAGTAAAGGAAACAGCATGGGAGAGAAAAAAGATGGATGGAGTCTGAGAGATGAAACAGATGGAGGATAGACAGACACTAGGAGGCAAGGGGAGAGGGGTTGGAAAAAGGTGAAACAGGGTGCTTGAGAGTAATTGACCTCAGAATTCTTGAACTTGTCCACTATAATGTTATTTTCTAGCACTCGTGTAGCTCTGGCCAGAGTTATAAATGACCTAAACCCATACGAACCGATGGCCCTATGGAAGGTAAATAAGTCCTTGCAGCATGTGTTGGTAGATGGTTAGACAACCATGATAGCTAAACAACCATGTATACGTTTGAAAGGTTGAAGGATGTGCATGCTGAGCCTGACTCAACATGCTTCCTTTTCTCCGCCGCCTATAGGAAAGCCTCTAGTAAAGCCAAATTGGTTATAACTGTGTAGGTGGGCAGTCAGTCAGACCGACCCTGTGGTGGGTGGCCACACACAGTCATAAATATCTCCTAATGAGCCGACAGACCCTGGCTCTTGCGTGGACCTCCACAGTGTGTGTTTTCACCTCTACTCTGTCAGGGAACAGAACATCCGCTGGTACCCAGAGCTGTTCTCTGACGGCTGGGGGAGACAGAATGTTCCCTTCCGAGTGGCTTTGTGGCTCAGGAAGAAACAGCATGTTCACAGCCTCACCCCCTGGGCCTCAGGCTTCACCCTCAGGATAACTTTCTGTCTGTCCCAACCCCACACCAATGTCGGGTCTAAGTTCAGAACCAGGCCTGGGCTTAGAATCAGGCACAAGTCTGGGGTCGGCAAGGCCTAGCTACAGGCCCAACTACAGGCCCAACCGCATACCCAGACCCACACCCAATTCCAGAACCAGACCCAAAGCCCAGATCCATGGCCAAAACCATTGATCCTGCGGGGTTACAGAGACAGTGGTGTGTCACTAGCTCTCCCCAGACAGATCTATTGCCACCCTTTGCTTCTCAGCTGGCCATTGGCACAGTTGCCAATGATTGGCTGTACTTATATGTGATTCTGAACACTTTGTATGGATTGCATGGAGAAAAGCGTAAATATTTGCAATCAGATTTGGGCCCTGCTAGTTTATTGGTTTTGACAAGGAGATTGTTTTCTGTAAATACTTTTTCAAGCAGATCCGTATGAGATTTTTATACCTTGTCATGTTGAGATTGACCTCAGTGCTTATTTAGAAGTGTCACACTGCTATGTCAAATCAACCGACATACGTTTGAAGAGATCTGAAGCATGACATAAATACAGGGACATAGGAGGCTCGATTATGACTCAATGTTGTATTGATCATCATTCTGAACACTTGAATAAAATCAGTATGTCTCTTACAGTCATGGTAACAAGCCCATCCACTATTAGAACCAACACACAGTGAATTTCAGTTGGTCACAAACAAAAGAATGATGTTGGTCAATGCTGTCAGATAAAGCCTGCAGTGTCTGTTCCCTAGAGGACAATACAGTAGACAGTATGGCCTCGGCCTTAGTAAAGTGAAATGTGAAATACCTTCACATAAGTTCATTCACTGTATCACAATTAGTAACACCATAACTTATGACTGCATTGACGTTTTATTAGGTGTATTTTATTCTCCTGCTTTTAATATACTGGAGACGATGTTGCTGGTCTTTGGAGAATCCATTAAAGCAAGAGTAGAGTTAGATGATATATTTTAAACTATTTTATATTCATTTATTTGTTGACACAGGGACTAGACAATAAGCATGTGGTAGCACTTAACATAATCAACTATCCCCCAGGACAGTAATGTAATGCTGCATTGCTTGTTTTTTTATTCAATTTAAAATTGAACCATTTACAATGAATGTCTTGGCAGAGTAATGTTTGTTAAAGTGTTTATAAATTATAAATTGAAATGAATAAACTTTGCATAAACGCTGGGCGTATTTTTAAAGCCACAGAATCCATTGTGTAGTCTCAAAGAATAGGTAGCTTGGTGTTAATATCTGTAATAAATGTGTGTGTCCATGCCTCTTTCCTCACCAACAGGTCTTATGATAACGACACAGGATCACAGTGCTACAGGAGTTGTTCCTGTGCTTTCCAGCTGTTACTGACAGCACAATGTGATTGAAAAACCGCATGACATTTACAAATACCCTTCACTTGTTCGATAGGAACACTTTGAGAATAAAGTCATGGAAATCAACCACGGGGAAGTGTTCTTTTGTTGTAAAGTAGAGAGCGGTAAACCTTTAAAAAATGATAAATTCAGGGCTCTCAAGTTGTATCAATAGTTAGGTGTGATTTTACTATACCTATCAACGTTCTTACTTAACCTATTAAGTTATCCCTTACTTCTCTGCATGAGAGTGTGAACTGGTTGAAATGCGTGCGTCTCACGGCGAATGCATAAGACTTGAGAGCCCCGTAAATTGCTCATCGCTTATCCTTTCTTTATAAGCATCCAATTTCACTGCATTCAGACTGAGTACACACAAGTTCACCAGTGCAAATTTGCAGGCAATACTGTTTGCCGTGATATTGTGATGTGTGGTAAATGTGCACTCGGCGCACACATATCATGTCGTTGGCAAAGATAACCATGATGTGACTGTGAAAGCACACTGTAGATACAGGTCATTACAGCCTGTTCAGTCTGATGTTAGGCATGCATAAACAACACTGCTGTGATTGTAGGTGTTGTGTCACATGACCTGCAGCAGCACTACTTGTGGACAGTTTGCAATAGCCAAACATCTCACCTTAAGATTTCAGTCAAATAACTACGGACCTGTGTTTAGTGGACTCAGACAATGTGTTAACGTGTCAATGGCAGTGGCAAAGTTAATACAGGTTGCCTTAGGAAGTGTTGTGGAAACATAGCCACAGCATGCTATTTTACAGTAATTGACACACAAGGTAAGTGCTAGGCTCAAACAGCAAATCTAATTTTGTCAAATAGCTTCTTTTTTTTCCATCACAGAAGCCATCATGGATGCTGTGGCTGGGTTATATTGAATTCTTTATGAACACGTGTTGTGATTTGACATGAACACACAACATCTGAGGGTAATAGTTTAGATCCCTCTGATCTCTCAATTTGATTTATTCATGGCTCGGTTTCATTCAAAACATAAAAGACGTGCGAATGACTCGGCAGTTTAAAACAGGTTCTCATCTGAGAAACAAGTCACGTGACTCTCAGGATGGTCCTAACTGACTCCTGGTGCCTCTCGGCTGCTCGACATTCAGAATGGAGGACTCGCCCATTCCAAAATAAATGTCAGGACAAGTGTAAGGAATTCTTAAGTGCTGTCACATATTGATCTGGGTCTAATAGAGTTTACAAACTAAGATTCAGAGATGTTTTAAGTCATTGAGCATGCTGATTCCATCCTAAAGATATCAGATTCAACTTTATCTCCCTGGCTTTTAAAGTGTCAGACATTCCTTCTGTCACAATATAATGTCAACCGTTGTTAATTGCAAAACAGCTAAGCTCACATTGTTAATTTGACATTTTTGGAATGCGTTTAGAATAACAAAAATGTATGATAACGAATAATACCATAAAACAGTTCAGTAGATAACTAAAAGTTTGAGCTTTTTAGTTGGAAATCTGACAAACAAACAGTGAGGTTAACATTGAAAACTCTCTCTCTTGGCACACATTGCTGTGGGACAGAAACTTGTGTGTGCTACCTGGTTGAAGCCCAATGTACTGTACACCACGTTGAAGAGCAAGGGCTGGACAGCTCTATTAGGCATCTGCTGACCTCAGTGTATCCATCCACTGAAGTTGCAATGAGGTTCTCCAAGCAATTACTGTTACCTCTCAGAATCCCTCAACATAGTCGAGAGATCTCTCCACAGGCCAGAGCCTGTGGAGAGAGCTTTACAATCAAAGCTTTACAATGTTGGAAATCTCACAACTTTTTATTTCTACTTAAGACTCAACCACAGTTAAGGACTGACCTCCTGTGTGCTTGTGTGTGTGTGTGTGTGTATGCGTGGCGGGGGGGGGGTGCCTGTGTGTGTGATTGAGTTGTCCTGCCCCTGTCTTGATATGTTTGCGCGTGCATGTGTGTGTGTAGTGTTTGCGCGTGGGCATGTGTGTTGGTGTGTGCATGCGTGGGTGTGTGTGTGTGTGACTCCTGCCTCTCATCAGGCTGGTTGCAGGACTTTGTGTGTTTGTTCCTGCAGTATTCCCCTGTTGACTCCTAACCTTTAGTGGGCTTTTAATATGCCACCTCTCCTCCCACTCGTTGGCAGGCAGAATGTCAGTCTCAATCTCTCTTGACATTTGTGCTGGTGATGCTCTGTTATGTGACAAAATACAACACAGGTTTCAACAACCCCCCCCCCCCCCCACACACACACCCTCTTTCACCACCCCCACTGCCTCCCTGAGGTCCTAAAGACAACAACAATGTTTCATTGTGACACGTGATACAACAACAATGTCACGAGTGGAGACACATGGGAACGTAGAGAGTAGCTACTTATTCAAACACTGAAGGCCATGAAATACAATACGTGTTTTCCGTCTTCGTAGATCACTCCCAAAGTTATTTGGAGCGTGGCGCGTAATATGCAGTGAATTATTGAATGGGAACTCGGATGCCAGTTCACGATGTGTGCAACGCAGATGATGTCTTCACTTGCACAAGGAGGACAATAACTATCTTCAGCAGGGCTGGTCCTTTCTACAGGCGACATAGGCAGCCGCCTAGGGCGGCATTAAGAGGGGGGCCGCATGTTTCCAAGTGCATCCATTAATGAACCCTTCCGCACAACCAGCATAGGGCGCCAACCGCGCCACGTCAATTCTCCGTGTTGCGCTTGGGGGGGTGGCCTCGGCGGGGCGGGACGAAGACGACCAGGATTTGCGCTCCTGGGGGGGGGGGGGGGGGGGGGGCTGTTGACACATTTTGTCTAGGGCGCCAGATGTGCTAGGACCAGTACTGATCTTCATCAACACTTCTCGAACACGACCTCACGTCGTTTACACCTGCGATGCCACTGGACAGCTTTGGTTGGGATGATTCAGGTGGGTTGTAACTTTACCAATGGTTCGAAACGTAATTCATCCAACCTGTTTCCAAAACATAAACCGTCATCAAGACTGCATGTTTCAACTCGGTTGGGTTATCGGGTTGTAGAACATATTCAGCTATCCTTCATGGCTGTGTGGGATTCCACTGTCCAACGCATTCAAATACCTGCTGCTGGGGAGACTCATCTTTCCTGGTCAGAGCGTAGAGACAGCATGTTAGCCTTAGCTTGTTATCTCTATATTTGAATTTGAAAATATGCAAACGAAAGATACAAATTAAATTTAATTGGGCATGGCCCTCACTGCCCGCACTGTCACATCTGGTAAATGTCAAGCCTATGGGGAATACTCTCATTCTTTGCTTGACAACGCTACAAACAAATTCCTCTTGGATGTTCAAATTACTGCTTAAGAGAACCTTGCTGTGCCAATCATACAAACATTACACATGTATTTAGAATTCAATTGATGATGATGCATCAGCTAATCAGTCATCTTTGTTAAGGGTTTCTTTCTTTTTCGCAACATAAATAATGGCTTGTCAGGACCTTTGCAGGTTGTTTACTACGTTGTGCAAAGTTCAGTTCTGAGCAAAGTGTAAGAATGGCAAAGTATTCTATTAAATCATGATTTGCACACTGAGAGTTGAGGATCATTTAGGTTGAACTTGTTTTTACTCTGATTTTATTTGTCATATTTAAAGTTGATGGTGCAACCCATTGTGAACAGTTTTGAAGTTTATGTATTGCATTGTCAAACGTATAGACAAACTCAAATGAGATTTGAATAGCACAACAATGCCAAAGATGAAGTCACATTTTCTGCGTCACATTGTCCTTCTCTCCACTCTGTAAGATGTGTTTTATTTGTTTTTTTGTTGTTTTCTTCTCCTCTCCATCTCTATCCAGGAACCCCACACCTCCCCTGTCTTTGCACTCTCCCTGTGGAGTTTCCCCTTCTCCCTCCTGTCCTTTGGGGCTCAACTCCTCCACCTCTTCACATCCTTTATTCATCCTGCCCTTCCATCCCATCTCTCCTTCCATATCATCGCTCTCCCTCCTTTGGCGCTCGCCATTTCTCCCTTCTCCTCTCTTTTCCCAGTCCAGCCCTTCTGTCTCTTACCACCCACGCGCTCCTCTCCGTCCATCCCCCCATCCTCCCTCTGTGTCCCTGCGTGGTGCTCGGCCCTGTGAAGCCCGCATGCTCCAGTACATCCTGTTGATAGGAAGCATCTCGTGCACCATCACGTCCAGCTGCCTGTGGGTTCAGCTGGCTCTGTCTCGCCCATCTGTGTGATCCACTGCCAGATAACTGGGGCTTGGCACGGCGGTCTCCGGCCCTCTCCAAATCCCCTCGCCAGGAGAGGGAGACTGGGGGGAAGGTGTGAGGGAGAGGTCTGATCCCTGAGCCCACGTCACTGACTTCGTCGGCAGGAAAGGGGGCCCACGACCCAGGTTATCCTCGCTGTTCCCTGGAGCCTGGGATGTGCCATCTCTCCTCTCCTGCTGAGGAAGGTGCAGGTGTGAATGACGCAGAGATCTAATTCTGTGTGACATTTAAATGCCATGACTACCATTGATGTATAGTTGTGGTGAGAGAGGGCCGCTCACCTACTCTGGGTAGCTCAGATGGGAATGTGTTCCGGACAAATCCAGAAGAAATGGGTTACAGCGTTTCATCTGTCTGCAAGGTTGGTCTCTCTGTGCCTTCTGTATTCTCCCTTCTGTGTGGCGGTTCGACTCTGAGCCTTTGTGTGTGTGTGTGTGTGGGTGTATGCGTGTGTGTGCGTGTGTGTGTCAATTAGCACAAAGGGGTTCTTGTGAAGATCAGCAATAAGCTGAGAGACACTGTAACAAATCTTCTCCTCGTCAGAAAACTCCCACTGCACTGTATCAACACACAGGTCAGGATAAGAAAGCCCTGGATGGTCGTTATCAATTATAATAGAGTTGCCATCTACCAGAGGTCACCCAATGTGCTCTTTAAGAGGATTTAATTAAGCTGTATTAATTTACCCATAGTGATGAGGTCAGACGACTAATATTTAGGGGTGATAATTATTATGTGAGAAGCGGACTCACCATACTGCAGTACCACCCCTCAGGGGCCCCTTCAATGGTAAGCTTCACACAATCACTGTGGTCTTTGCTAATTATCCCAAATGGGGCTTAAAAAAAAAAGCCCTGCTTCATTGAGACTTTCGCCCACGTTTCCGCCACGTTTCCTCACCATTGCATTTTAATAGCTTCCTACAACTTTGAACAAGATGTCACAACTAAATGAAACACGCTTCATGTCATGTAAGGGGCAGGGGCTGGACTTTAATAAGGCAGTTATGTTCTAATGAGAGTAAGTGTCGTTTGCTGTGTGTGTGTGTGCACTATCTGTGTGTGTGTGTGATAGCCCACTTGTGCTTTGACTGGAGACACCCCTGTGCCTACTGGATGATGCTGACGTTCTCTTTGATAGAAATAACTCTGGGGTTCAACTGCCTCCTCTGGGTCTGGTGGTGAGGTCATGGTAATAATCCACAATGTCCTTTGTTTTTAGCTCCCTGTCATTCATCTCCACATGAGTGGAGGGACACAGCTGGAAAGCAAAGCATGATGGGGCACAGATGGGTCGTTTTTTACTGCTCCCCTCTGTGATCTGGCATGTCCTCCAGGCATGTACAGTACTTACGTCTCCCTTGTATCAATTACGGCTCCTTAATGATGACGGGACGCACTTGAGGAAAAGTGCTCCTCGGATGCCTTCGGTGACACCCCTAATGGGGGGTACATGACATCAAAGCCGAAACAAATACACGAACGACACCTTTGGAAAGCCTGCGAACGGCGGTGTGACGGGATCTCAGGAATATGGAGCTAAAAGAAGCACCGGCCAAAGACATGGTTTGGGAAGGCGGCCAGACAGGGACGAATGAGAGGAAACAGAGTCTACCTTTTACAGACTTGAAAGCGGTGGAATTTGGATGAACCGGAGGTGGTATCAAAAGTGCGGTGTGGTGCGAGCATCCCCCCTGCCTCACCCCCGACATGCTGGACGTCCATCTCCATTCATCTTGTCAGCGAGCACCATGCGAATGCACAAACAAAAGGATTAGAGAGCTGAAGCGACCGGAGCTCCATGTAGGGGGCTTGACCTGCCCTGTTCCCTCTCCCGCTGTCAGGCTGTGGTGTGTGGGCAGACTCAGGGGCACCTCTGCACACCTCCACATCCACAATTCTCAGCTCAGTAGCCAGACAACGCGGTAGCAGAGCCAGGATGCAATTAGCCCCTCCATCTTTGGTGCTGAATGGACTGACATCGGGGCCAAAACCGGCTTCCAGCAGTGGTGGAGATAATTAGCAGGAGACAATCTGTAGAGATGAGGCCTCTTGGCGATCTACGCTGCCTTTGATCGTTGTGTGAGGAGAGGACCCACTGTAAATCTCATCAGACAGTACCATGGCCAGACATGAAAATTGCCCCAGCTATCCTACTAAAGAACACTTCAGATAATAAACAAAATTACCACATGAGCAGAGCAGGACAAACACTGATCAGTTAGACTATTCAGGCAGTGGATATACAGTACTGTACTGCCTCCCATTAAAACTAACTCAGCCAAACAGAGAGAGGGGACTAGCTGACTGGAAAACGGCCAACCAGGACTGAAGCACTGGTTACATTGTCCTCCCTGCCCAAAGCGGGTTCGTTTATAACCTAGCGTGATTTCATGTTGCTGCTATCTCGCAGCATTCATTCACCTGTCACCAGGGCCAACCAGTGGCACAAACGGGTTCCTTTTTCTTTCTTAGCACGGCATGATTATGATTGTTATTACTTTTCATACTTTCATTTTTTTCCAGTCCTGATTGATAGCATCCCCTCCAGCATCAGAAAAAAACTAATATAACACAAGTGATTTTGTTTCCCTCCCTTTGCCCCCACAAGGCAAGGGTACTGCCAGAGACCAGACTGCATCATTCCACGCTGCATGCTAAATAAAAGCTAACTTGGCAGAGAGGGAAAGGGAAAACTGACCGCAAGAATTATTTTTAAATAAAACTGCTTTGCCTTGAGCTTTCAAAGGAATCATTTTTTTTGAATCAACAAATGTGACACCAACACTTAGTCTTTTTAGATTCATGCCCTATGGTCCTTGAATCCATTCCAAATTCCATATGGAATTGTAAATAATCAAACAGGCCTGAGTGCATCTCCGCCTCCCAGGAAAAAAAGCTAAGAAAACAATGGCAAAAAAAGAAGAAAATAAAAAAGTAATTAATTAAAAGAAGGCATTGTGTGATTGGGTTAGGGGGACACAGCCTATATAAAGCCTGCTTAAAGTCTTCATAACTATGGCATCTGCATGCAGCTTACATCTCTAGGACGTGTTCATTACACTTTGTAAAACTTGTCTTTGAGGAAGGACATTGCCATTGATTCTGCAAACTCATTTGGCAATGTTTGGTCTCTGGCTCCCGATGGCCGCAAGAACAATTTTAGACATTTGAAAGGTTTTTTGAGGAAGAAGAAACCACTTCTTATCAACGGTGTCTTGATGCCTTGTGAAAACTGAAATGCAGGGAGCAATGTCATATAACCTAATCATGAAGGAAGATGAGTGAGTGGAGTTTTTAACACGGCCTCCAGACAGTCCTCTAACCCACTTGAGGCCTGATTTAAAGCCTGTTTTCACTTTGCCAGTAAATACCTGGAGCTGGGGGAGGGCACCAAACTTTATAGGCTCCCTCCCTCCCTCTTTCTCTCTCTCTCTCTCTCTCTCTCTCTCTCTCTCTCTCTCTCTCTCTCTCTCTCTCTCTCTCTCTCTCTCTATCTCTATCTCTCTCTCTCTCCCCCAGACAGGCTTTACTTGAGGAGGGTTGTCATATAAACAGGGTAATATACCAGCCTAGCTCATAAGCATGCCAAGGCAATACCTGTCACCTTAATCCAGTTTATCATGCAAAGACAGGACAATAATTCCTGTGGAGGAAGATGGCGGTAAGGTGCACAGTGGAGAAAATAAGTGATTTGAAGGAATACGCATGAAAGATAAACTGCTGTATCCTGATTGTACTGTCGGCTGGATGGTGGAAGTGTTTTATTGCTGTTTTAATTTGTATTATTATTAGTAGTAGTAGTGCTACTGGCAGTAGTATGGCACTTGTAAATTTAGCTAAAAAGCAAAATAAGGCTGTAAGAACATCAGATTTGGAGCTTGAAAAAAGTAAAATCGCACTTCCAGCACAACACTGAAATGCAATCTCTCTGTCTCCGAGTCCTTGTGTGACAACAAAACAACTGAGACATTTACGTCTGTCTAAGAACATTGTTTTTCATGTTAAATGCCTGCACATCAAAACCAGTTTGTGTGTAGCCAGAGTACTGTGATGTATTTTCAAAAGGCCTTCTGCAGCAGCCGTCGTGCCTGCGTGTTTCCTACATATAGATGGATGAGAGAGCAGCTCATCACTCCAGCTTAGGACAGGAAGAGACAACACTGTTCAATAAATACAGTCCAAGGATGTGCATTACATTCATTCTCATTGTAACTGTCTTATTAAGGCATTCTGTCCCATTCAACGGATACACGATGGCAAATTATAGGGGAAAAATTGTTTGATGAAAACGCAGTTCTCCAGAGAAACCGATAAATAATGGTAGCCGTTTGAAGGTGAGTACTATCCATCAAGGCTGTGTGGGAAGGACTGTAGAGTTGCCTGCGCCAGTGGAGTGAGTCAGCCACAGAGACGACAAATCCTACGTAGTCACTTGTGACCAGAACAATAGGACAAATGTTCAACATGGCAACGGACATCTCGCACTGAGATTGCAGGAATTGATTTCTGCTTGTGAAGTGAGTTTAAGCGTAACTGCTAATTAGGTAGGAATGACTTCACACGGCTTCTTTTGCTGTCTCGATATTTCTTGTGAAATACGGCTCAGAGCGTCCAAAAGTCTAGCGACAGCTGAGGGGGAGGCTACGGAGGGCCATATTTGATTCGGATTATGGACGGCTCTCTGATCTACTGAGAGGGATTCCACATTGCCAATCTGGGTGACCTCTCTCAAAAAAAGAAGAGTGTAGTGGATAACTCGCAAATGTAACATTTTGATTAACTCAAATGACCGCGTTGTGACCCTATCCAGTCAAAGGCATCATTGAAGTTCCGTTCAAGGGAGCAGGGAGTGTGTATGGAGTGTTTTAACGTCACGCTCAGCTTTACCAAGTTCGTAAGTGCAACCATTTTAGGAGGAAACAAACCACAAAGAGGAATGACTTACTAATGGAGTAGACTGCATTTATCTTTTTCTTTCCTCAGCGGGAGACGTCCTCAGTCTAAGAGAACTGGTTCTTCAGGGTCAAACAGCAATGTCAGAAATAGACAGCAGCTTTCTCACACGTCATTTGGATTCTAATTCTTCTCATCTTTAATATTCCTCCCCTCATTCTGCTCTCATCACATCGTCTGATGTGCCATCAAAAAAGTGATTATTTTGAAATATTATCTGCCTGCGCGCAAACATGCAACCCAATTAGCGCGATGGCAACAGAGTTGTTTGGGAGACATTTTTTAATTCTCACTGACAGGAATGTGGTAGACTGTTTGCAAATAACCTTTTGGAGGCCCCAAAGGCAGAATAATGTATCCAATGTCCAATGGCACATTGCTGGTGAATATGAGATAATGAGTATTTGAAGGTTCTCCTCTTGTACGTTTATGTGTCTCTTGTTCATTTGAAAGCCTTTGTAGCTCAGAGAGAGAGAGAGAGAGAGAGAGAGAGAGAGAGAGAGAGAGAGAGAGAGAGAGAGAGAGAGAGAGAGAGAGAGAGAGAGAGAGAGAGAGAGAGAGAGAGAGAGAGAGAGAGAGAGAGAGAGAGAGAGAGAGAGAGATGAAAAGCAAGTTAGCCTTATAATAGACAATGGCCATGTAAGAGACCTTGGTCTGATCCGGCTCAAGAAATTCAATACTGCGCAGAGTTGTTCTCTCATTCATTCCCATTGATGAACTCAAGTCACATGATCGTAAAGCTATGAGAGTTCTAATGGGGTTTAGTTTTCTTTTGATGTGCAAATGATTCACCATGGTGGAATAATAAGGTGATACAAGTGTCACATGAGGAAACACCATGTGTTAATGCATCTAAACAATATTCAATAAAGCACAGTCAGGTGACAGAAAAATCCAGCTTCTTTAAAAACTCCTTTTCTCCTCACCAAAAATGTTAAAATATATAAAGATTAAATATTACCATTTTAAGAATCAGAATTGAGCCTAAAGGCAAACATATTTGATTAATTTCATGGATGACTGGCTAGCCTGTGCTTTCACTTCCAAACTAAATGAGAAAAATTCATGTTTTGAAAAACATGATGTAAGGTTTCCAAAATCTGTCGGGCAGTGGTGTAAATCCCTTAGTCGTACACATGGGGCCTGTGCTCAGTTTGTTTTCTTGTCTCCCTTCTGCTCCCTTATGCCCCATAAACTGATAAATTACACATCTGGCCACAAAAGATGCTTTCAGATGTTAAACGCCTAACATACAGTAATTTGAGACATACAGTATCTCACCTGATACGTCAAAGAGAGCTGTTCAGACACGTTATGTTTCTACATACTTTCCCTACCTACTTTCTTCGAGCCACCGTAAAAGATGGACACACACATTTCTTTCACAGCAACAGCATCATAACTAAGCGGCACCATCCCACTACCTCGCAGCAGTCTTTTGATACCGACCACAGATTATGTAATCCCTCCTCTGTGTGCCCTGGATGTAGAGAGACAAGCAGGGAGGCAGGAAGTCTCACGCAGCCCTGCCCAGTGGACAAGTCCTCCAGCAGGGGTCACTGTGGCCTTGGAGAGGATGAGGAAAAACGGACCCTCACCCCAACCCTTCCCTTCCCCCAACCCTCACCTCTCTTCCTGAGCAAAGCGTACTTTATAGACAGCTCAGCCAGTTTCTAACGCTGGCCCCATGTAGTCTCACTGATGCACTTAACAGCTTGTCGGATGTGTGCATGTACTGTTCTCTGTTACTGAGTCCCTATATTCCTATGTGTTTGCTGTCAGATCTGTGTGATATAAGATATAGAATCCGATTGGTTTAAACAGGCAGACTTGAACATCAACACAGAAGTGTTAAACAATTAGTGTCTTGTGTAGGCCAATCTGTCAAGTCATTGTTCTCTATAAAAGAAAAGGAATAGACAGCAAGGTAAAATATACATTTGGCACCTTTGGGAGGAACAGAACCGTGTTACTGTTGTGATACTGAAGTGTTGCACTGTGGGATGTGTTATTATGCGTAGGAGTTACGTGTTATGTAGGAGTAAGGTTGTGCAACTGGCCTGTATGTGTGGGTGTACATTAGTGTGTACGTGTGTGTGCATGGCACAGTATGTGTTGCCATAGGCATCATACTGGACAGTGGGGGAAGAGAGGCTAACAGCTTAAACATGTAGCCTTGCAAACGGCTTTGTGCCGGGTCAAAGAACGAAAACGAATACCAGAAGCAATCTATATTTTGCAAAGAACAAAAATCAGAAACGTCATATTTTTTTGTGTTCTGGAACATTAACGTTTATTTGAAAAAATAGTAACTGGTTATATAAAGTAGCATCCAAACGATCCACACTGTCTTATTAACAGGTTTTTCATTTTGCTCTAACCAGTTTGGGAACACTCATTGGTGGAGCTTTATCCCTTGTGTAATCTCCGGGTCATTGTGACCCTTCAGTCATTGTGATCCACCGTCATGCTGGGACAACTTTACCTCATACAAAAATAAAGTGAAGCATTTTCTTTTAACTGTCGGACTGTCTCAGACCCCCCACATCGGGAAGGTTAAATAAAATGTTTTTTATTTGTTTTCGTATTGGGTAAAGTTGTCGCAAGACAACGATGGGTCATTGTGACCCGAAGGGCAGCGCAAGGGTTAAACTTGAAATGTTGAAATATCAATTCTGCTCCCAAAAAACTGATTGAAAAAAAAACATCTGGTTTTAATCCCTGCCGTTACACATGTAGACAAAAGTTTGGGCCAACGGTGCCAAACCCCCAAGAGCGCAGAGGTGTTTGGTAATTACTTTCCATCTCCAGAAGTGTGCTTCATGATCATCATAGACAATGGAGGTTCCAGGATGGCTTCTTCCAGAACATCCTGGACTTCAGTAGGTGATGTCATCCCGGCATCCTGGAGGCACCAGGGAGGTTGCCTGAGGTAGTGACCACATCCGCCTGGCATCCTCTCCAGGCCTGCCTTCATGCATTATCAGACCTGCTGTTATTAGGGAGGTGGAAGGAGAGAGGAAAGGAGGGAGGAAAAGACGGGGGGAGGGAGGAAGGGCGGGATGGAGACAGAGAGAGACATCGGTAGAGAAAGGAAAAATTATCAGAGGTGAGAGAGAGAGACAGAGAGAGAGACAGAGAGAGAGAGAGAGAGAGAGAGAGAGAGAGAGAGAGAGAGAGAGAGAGAGAGAGAGAGAGAGAGAGAGAGAGAGAAAGGGGGGGGGGGGTCGCATGGAGGAGAACTGGGGCTGTAGGAAGGAGAGTCAGAGGAAGAAGAGCAGGAGATCAAACCAAAGGAAATCAATGGTGGTGTTCTCTCTCACCATGCTCCTCTGGCATGGGCATGATTAAGTTAATTGGCTAACGATCGTCAAGTCCAGGATTGGGCCTAATCCCCCAGGGCATTGGCCCCTGGTGAGTTGGACTCCAAGGCTTCACAGAACACACTGCTGAGGATCGTGAAGAAGGACTACATGTGTCTAAATTGCATAGACACACATATGAACGGGCGAACACACACACACACACACACACACACACACACAGATATCATGTGGTACAGTATCGCCTCACAGCAAGACAGTACTTGGTTGGATTCTAGCTCGGGGCGCTGTTTTGTGCTACAGTATATCCCGGACCTTTCTGTGTGGAGTCTGCACGTTCTCCTTGTTCTCCTCCCCTGGGAACCCCGATGAAAACATAGATCGCTCTCCCGCCCATGTCCCTGGCCAGGCTTGAGGGCCAACAATGGTCACTCGATGAGACTGATCACTGCTCCTGCCTGCCCTCAGAGGAAAGGACAACAGGATGGGAATAAAGAGAACCTGCATGCATGAGTGTTGTGTTGTTAAACAAATCAACGTTTCATGTTCCTTCTTCTTTCATCTACTGTAGCTTCAGCATCTCACTCCAGAGACTTGCAGTGATGGCTCCTGGATAACATGTTCCGATTGTTTTGACTACACATTAGAATGCCTCCTCAGCTTTACAGTGACAGTCTTAGAAGAAGTTCAGATCTAGAGGCTATATGGAAAGACGGATGAACGTTAACCCAAATAAATGCTTCCCAGTTTGTAAGATGTGAGATCAGGTCATTTGCTGTACTTAAAACATTAACTCAATTCATGATCCAGAACGTTCTTTTTTTTTCCTAGGGTATGTGCGTGTGTGCAAGTATGTGTGTGTGTGTGTATGTGTGTTGTTTGTGTGGGAAGAGGGGTGGTTGCCTGCAGCTTTTCCTTTCATGCAAGTAAAGCTCTCTTCTGAGATGGGGGAAGCAGGGTAAATGGGAGGGGCACAGACACACACACACACACACACTCCTTCTTTCTCTGTCACAAACACCTACACACACTTTCTCTCCCTATATTTCTCTCTTTCACACACACACACACACACACACACACACACACACACACACACACACACACACACACACACACACACACACACACACACACACACTCACACACACACAAACATAAACACACACACACACAGTAATGTCAGTGAACTTTGATGTGCCATCTACTCTGCCAGTGTTCTCTGTACTATTGGAGGTGCTGAACAACAGTGTTGATAGGCCTGGCTGTCAGGCCTGTTCATTCTATCAAGCACTCCCAGAATCCTTTCTGTCAGGATCAGGGGATGTGAACATGGAGCCCTGCCACACAGCACCCACCCATCAAAACACTCACAGGCACATTAGTCAATGAATATTCATTGGAACACAATAAATGCATTTTAAATGGCATTACAGTCTGCTCCGACTCGTTTTACTTGAAGCAATTTGTATTTTTGACACACTTCTGATGAATATTGCAGTCACTGTATTTGAGGACTGCATCTGTGATAGGCTCAGAAGGTCCACAAGCGTTACCATACTGGTCTAGTTGGGTTGGAGTGGGAGAGGACATATTAGTGCACATACAGTGACCCATCTGCCCTGTGTTCTAAACCACCCAACTCTAAGTCTAAAGAAATATGTTTGAAGAACCCCTCTCTTTCAGTAATCCTTACCCAAGCCACTCAAGGTAAATACTTTTAATTCTATTAGATGTAGTCCTATTTGGGAAATGCATTCACCCAGTGATGCATTAGGCTACTGTGTTTATATTCTGCCATATGTCTAACCTTGAGTCAAAATCTAATTTTGTAAATTGGGGACCACAATGCCCTGTACAATTAATGAAATTGTTTAGCTTAACCACCAGAATCTCTATCTATAGATGTCCTCCTCCCATGTATGTATGTATGTATGTATGTATGTATGTATGTATGTATGTATGTATGTATGTATGTATGTATGTATGTATGTATGTATGTATGTATGTATGTATGTATGTATGTATGTATGCATGTATATTGATATATTATCAATGATAACATGCAACCTAAAATCAAGGGAGACGGATGCACCATAACTTAGGGCCTGAGTGAAATGGCTGAATGACAGGCCCTCTGTTTAGACTTACCGGTAGATCTCTTTCGCTTGCTTAGATAAACAAGTCTTCAAGACTCATACAGGAGTTGTTGATTCATTTGTCAGGTTATTTTTAGCAGGAAGTAAAGAAACCACAGTGAAGGATTAGGAGGTGCAGAGCTAACCAACTTCACTAGCAGCATAATAGCTCAACGTGATGAATCCATGTGTGCACGTGTGTTTCCCCTTGTGTATATCTCCTTGTGTGTGCTCCTGTGTGCGCGCGTGTGTTTGTGTGCATGCAGGGAGACAGAGAGTGTGAGAGATGGCAGAGAGAGCGAGAGAGAGAGAGAAAATGCATGTGTGCTTGCATATGTATTTCTCCACATTAGTAAGCGAACATTAGAGTGTCGAAGTGTGTGTGTTTATTCATCAGCCAGTTAAAAGATTGCTGTCACAGTTTCTTAATGTTTCCCGCAAGGAAAGCCATCAGACTACCCTCACAGACACAAGCAAACACCAGCCTAAACACATTCACTGCCATGGTGCGGTCTGTAAGGAGGGCCTCTCCCCCAATCAGACATGCTGGCAGATGTGACTGCAGGAGAACAGTTTATGGGGTCTTTATACAGGTTGACCCCTCTCCCTTGTAAACCTAGAAAAGGTCAGGGGTGAAATGAGATTGTCGTCAACCTAAGGCATAACACAATTTCTCTCTAACCTTTCAGACTTCAGGATCTCACTGCTTATCTGCTTGACAGGGGAAGGCGTTGGTCTGTGCATGTGTGCGCTGCGTGTCTGTCATTGCATGTCCAACCTCTGGCCTGACACGTGGGTGCTTTGCGTGTGTTTCACGTGTCAGACCGGGTCCCACACATACATGGCAGGGTCACTTTGTCCCCATGTTTTACAGGGCAGCTCCATGACTTTGACGTGAAGGGCTTCACTGGAAGATCATAATGAGTGATGACAGTTTATGAGTTCCAGCTTGACATGAGTAGCCATATATCCATCTTACTATATGTGTGTATATAAATATATATATATATATATGCCTCAACTAGTGTATTTAAGAAGCGTGTTTGTGTGTGTGTGTCGAAGTGCCTTCTTCACTATAATCACCACAAAGAGCCCAGAATAAAGTGTTAATAGCAGGGTTACTCTGACATTAACAACAAACCTCTTCACAGCTGTTTCTATTTGTCTATTATCTCCTGTCATTGCAAGCATCCACAAAGTTGACATATTTCCACCTTAATAAATATCTTTATGCCTCCATATCTGTAGACATCCATATCAACCGTAAATATTTACATATCTACTGTTTGGATCGATGTCTGTATGATCAAACAATGTATGTAGATATTTATGCTTACATACTCTACCTGTTTGTTTGTTTGTTTTGTGTGTGTTTCCCAGTAATTATGTGTTTGTGCTTCTATTCTATACAAAAAAAGTGACAAGCCTTAATCCAAAAGGGGAAAAAGCAGAACAAGATTCTGAGACCAACTCAACAGAAAGGAGGGTGAGTGAACAATGGCGAGCGAAGGAAAGGAGACTGAATGATTTTCCAATCTGCATCTGTTTCCTCTCCACTCAAAAGCATTAAAGGTTGTTGACTTCTGCATAAGGTTTTCAAGGGTCAATGAGCCTGTCTACTGAGGAGAGAAATCAAGGGGAGGAAGAGAAACACTGAGATGAAAGTCAGAATAACAAGTAGGTTCGTGCTCTATGTAGTACCCATGCCCCTTCCTCTCCTACTTCCTTCCTCTCATACCTCCTCATTAACCCCCTCTACCCTCCTTCACTTCCACCTCCCCAACCAACCTTCTCTTCTGCCATCTCCTCCCCTCTCTCCCACCCCCCTCTCCACGCCTTACCTCGGTGTCCCACTCATCCATTACATCCATGCTGCTGATTGTTCTAGAATGCCAGCATACTGCCTTCACAAGCTCATTAGGCGAACAATATTGTACTTAGCATCAGCTCATTATGAGGAGAATTTGGTAAACACATTGTTTGTGTATATAATCAGTGTCAATGGCGCGAGAAAGACAATCAGGCAGATTTACTGGATAGATGAGCTGCCAGGAACGACGGTCAGTAATGAACCTGAACCCAACCATTACCCTGACGAACAGGAAGCACAATGCCACGAGGAGAAAACTCGCTTCTGGCGTTGGTGTTAGAGTCATGGACAGTTTTAGCCAGTTGCGGAATCGGCTTACTCTGTTTTGCAAATTCCAAATATAGTGCATTGTGAGAGAAGGTGGCAAGGGGGCCATGGTTGTAATAAGCGTTTCCAATTTAGTTTTGTTTTTGTGCTAATGTTTATTAATTTACCTTTCTGGATTAAGCATAAGCAAACTTCAATATTTACTGTACTCACAAAATCCTCCTAAACTTAGAAATGTACTACGAAACGTGCAAAAAAGACGAGAATGTAATTGAAAGTGAATTTGTGCTATGGGCATCAACAGAAGTCGGAGAAGAGAGCCAACGTGAGAAACACATCCACAATGTCTAAGAGAGCAGAAACGGATTTATTTACTTTCCCTCACAACACAGCCAAACAACCAAACAAACCGACAAACAGATGCTCTCCATCTTCATTTCGAATCCACCTCACCCTCCACCACTCTTGGATGGTGCCAGCTTAGACACCCACCCCTCTGCTTGACTACTCTGGATCTTTATTTGCGTGACACTCTAATGTCTCGGCCACTCGGCCGGTGCTGTGATCCACGCTCTAACTCCGCCGTAACGAGGAGGCATTGCCCCCGCTGTGGCGATGAGTCAGCCTTCAAATTACAGTGGCTGTCAATCAATGGTTGTTTCCACAGCGGCGCTGATCAAGCCGATGATTGCTCCCCTCTTTCTAAAACGTGGTGACGTGTCGCTCGCCGGCACTCCCCACGTACCTCACTGAATGTTCTGAAGAAAGAGAGGGAGAGAGAGAGAGAGAGAGAGAGAGAGAGAGAGAGAGAGAGAGAGAGAGAGAGAGAGAGAGAGAGAGAGAGAGAGAGCGGGAGCGAGTGTAAGGGAAAAACATAGAAAGGGTTGGTCTTTACTTTCATATGTTACGTCATGTGAAAGACAGTAGACTCACAGTAATTGATGGTGTCAACATCCTCATCTTCTCCGCCTCAACGTCCTGAAGATGACACTGCTGATGTGTCCTTTGGGCTTGGACTGCAGATGATCAGTCTTGAATACAGGAAGTTGTTTGACCAAAAGGAAAACATTGTTTTTGGAAACCCCTCGAGTAATACATATCTTTCAATCAAGGATCCCTTCTGGGAATTTATTACTCAACGCTCCTCTAGCCCTTTGTACAGTATTCATGATTGATGGCAGAGACAGAGAGCGAGAGAGAGAAAAAAAAAGAGAGAGAGAGAGAGAGGAGGGCATGAGAGAGCAGGAGGGAGTTTCACCCAAATGCATCCCCATTTTGTAAATTAAAAAATGTCTCTAATGTTATATATAATTCCCTGACCTCCCTCGGCTCTATTCTCCTCGCTTCTCTCTCCCTCTCTTTCTCTCAGTCTCTCTTTTCTTCTCCCTCCCTATTTTGTTCTCTCTCTCTTCTTCTTTATCCCACTCTCTCTACCTCTCTCTCCTGTTCTGCTGACAGAGAGGGAACTAAAAAGTAGGAGCCCTGTTCTCTCTAAGCTTGAACTCTGTGTGTTGGCGGAATATAGAGTGTAGCTTTTATTTCCTGTGTGACTTTTTCGTTCAATGAGATTTGGAGAAGGTGACTTTTATCCCTTAGGGAAGAAAAAGAGGATGCACTCACATATAGTGCAGCATCTGAGTAACTGAGGAAAATAAAAAGGATGATGGGGAAAAAAAGATGTTTAAAATCCATTGCAGTGGGACTCATTTACTTAGTAAGTGCAATCTTTGTGTCTGACTCCTGGACTGCTTACCGGGAGGAAAGTCAAGCAGAATGTATTACGAACTACAAAGATGTATTATGGTGTATCAGTTATGGAGCCAAGCACCGAGATTTCTCAAGGCTTACTCTCCCTGTTTAATTTCCTCCTTGGAGAATGAAACGACCTGGGGTATTAACCTCCAAGATGCTTTTTCTCGACACCAGAAAAAACAGGAACGTACAATCAGAGGATCGCACAGTCACTGAGGACAAAGCTTAGCGCTGCTTCCCCTGGGCTGACCATGGCGTCCAGGGACACCATTGTTTGAGGCACTTCAAGGCCCGAGCCAGAAATGAACTTCTCCTCCCCTTGGCTGAGAAGGATCAAACCCCTCCCTGGCCCAGGCTGTCAGACAGACAGCAGAGTCAGATCCATGTCTAATGAGTCCGGTGGGGACATCTCCCAGAGAGGTCAGTGCCTCCCCTCGGCCAAGTGGAAAAGCAAGAGGCCACGTGGCTGTTTTAAAAGTGTGATTAGCCCTTGGGGTCAGGGGACGGTTCGCGTGATCCGCAGTGCACCTTGAAGACTCCCGCGCCGATATACCTCGTCCCCCGAGAGTTACTGTACCTCTTCTCCCTCATCCCCTCCTCCCCTCACCCCCCCGCCGTCCTTCATTTCAGCCCTCCCCTGCGCCCCTTCAGAAAAAGCGGTTTCACTGGTGTGCTCGACATCAAACTAAGAACCGGGGATAGCGAGAAAGACCAGCTCCCAGGCCTAAATTAAATATCGTGAATATCTGGTTTGGCTCCACACATTTTCTGAGTGTATAATATTTGTTCAAAGTATTACTAAACCTTATGCTGACGCATGTTCCTTTAGCTAATGCTAACTCTAACCCTGAAGGGTACAGTGGAGGAGGGAAGAGAGAAGCTTCGGGCCTGACAGAGAACACGCAGCTTAGCTCCCAGCGCTAACGACAACAGCCACATTAAATTACCAGGCAGAACGGCCCGTGTTAACAGATGCCTCCGATAGGCTGGTGTCAAGATTACCCATGCTGCTCCGAGGCTGACTGGGTTTTTTGGGGGGAGGGGCAACGGGGGGGGGGGGGGGGGGCTGCAGAATGAGGTTAACAAATGACAAAGCAGGCAAAGCCTATCAAGGAGCAGGCCCCCTGATAGGAGGGACTACAGACTCTTCCTGCAGCTCCTGGCCTGTGATGTATCTCCCAGGCTGTTTTCTGTTAACTCTGCTCTTTCAGGGCCATCCATTCCAACACGCAGCCTGGTGTCACAGCAAAGTCTTCCAAGTCAAGCCTCCCTCCACCCTGGCTCGACTTCCTGCCACCTTCATACACTATTCATCCATCGGGGCGTTGCAGTTACGTGCCAGCGGTTGTGCGAAGCTGGAGGCAAACAGCTGTCTCCTTCATCGAGCTTGTGGTGTGTCTCTGTGGTCGTTTGTGCCCAGTCGAGAGATTTAGCTATGTGTCGTCTAGAGGAGCTGAAATGCAGGCAGCTATTGTCCTCAAGCCCACCATTACTTGTTCACTGGACGAGAGACCTCAGCCCCTGGTTGATCTCATCTTTTGTGCTGACCAACCACTTTTCTCTCCACGGTCATTGCTCTTTTATTTCTCAATCTCTGGCCTTTGGCGATGAAGATGGTACCACAGCAAGATGGTGTGTATCCTGGCCTATACAACCACTGTCAGGCCACTTCATCATTCTCCCCGGGCAAGTCAGCAGCAGTCCATAGAAGTACAGAGCAGAGCTGTCTCCATGACCACAGTCTCGGCCTGGAGTGCTCTCTGCTCTCCCAGAGACGGATAAAGATGGTGGTGGTGGAATGGTTTTATAAAGATGGAAATAGCTTCTGCTGGCGGAGAAAGTCACATAAATATAAGAGAGCTATTCCAACATACTACGTGCGTGGGAAGTTTATGATGAACACAGCTTTCTCTCAGGGTAACACGACCTGCTGTTTGTCATTGTCAGCCAGAGTACTAGACATAAAAGTGTCTCTTTTAGTGTGTAGCACAGTGGTTCTGGGAATGACTACAGAGGGTCATCTTAACCTCCTTGGAAATGCCTCGACTTTAGGTGTAGCAACCTAGATTAAAGATGTGTCTTATTACTGGCATACTGGGCTTTTTTCGAAAATTAAAACAAACAAACTGAGCTGAGCTATTTTGAGAACTTCATTGACTAAAAACGGAGCTTGATGATGTACCGTGCTGTACACTTGACTGAGCAGGTGTATTCTTAGTTCACCTCATGCCTCACCTTGAAGATGGAAGACTTTCCAAACTGACTGACTGAAAGACAGTGTTAAATATAACACCTGCAGATTAGACACCAAGAGGAAGGCCCGGAGGACAAACATAGGTTCATCTTAGAGACAACTGATCCATAACCCCTTTTTTTCTTGTTATCTTCTCACTTTTCTGCACTCAGGTCACAGAGTACCATAATCTCAAAAGCAATACAAAAGTGAATAGCTTTTGATGGATAAAAAAGGAGCACATTTAAATGTATCTGAAAGCCTGCTATTTGTGTGTGACTTCTCTTTTGAACCAGAGGGAACACTCTGAACAGAACATCCGATGTCTTCAACTGTGGCACTGTTATTACCTTGCAGACCCACATCGGCTCCATTCTAGAGGAATGCATTAATACTCTGGCGATATCAGATCCATGCAGTGTTTCCAACATATTGAAATCACACTGTTTGACTTATGTCAGCTACCTGTGAGTCTCAACACACATCACACAATCATTTTTAATTCACAACAGTTCAATAACGTTTTTTAATCTGTATATTATTGTACTCTACAAATAAACTTTGATTATTCCATCAGATAAACTAACCGTTCGTTTGTCACTTTCAGGTCCAGTCCACACACAGCTTTAACTCTGGTGGATGTTGGCTCACGATGTTACAACATCCTGAAAACTGTGAGATTTGGGGTTTTATCCCTCAAATAATAGGATTAATCCAAGTGAGAGCGAGCCTTGCGTATAAGATCAAAGAGGAATGTAAAAACAAGCAGCTGAGAGGAGACACACTGTGTGGTTTGTCCAAGGGGGACACAGTTTGTCATTTAAATGATTCGGCAGAATAGAGAGATATCCCCACATTTTGAATGAAGATCAGAGGCTTGCAGAGGCCCATTTGAATTATTAAAAGTTAGTCAAACATCCCCTAAAGAGCTTTTGCTCCCCAACTTCGTTTCATGGTCTGTATTATTTACTTTCAAAATGTCAGTGGCAGTATACAGTGGGGATTTGTTTTGTGTACATACACCTGACAGATTACTATGTCTGCATGGTCTACACACCTCCACACTTTTTTCTGAAAATTACCATAAAATGATAATTAAATAAGTCTGTCACAGAGCATCTGCAAGATGAATTTACGTGACAAGTGAACGTGAATGTCGCTTGGGGGTTAAAGTGTCTACACAGCCTGAATAGATTCAGAGACGTTGAGTTACTTACCATAGTCTTGATGTAAATATCTCATGAGATAAGTGGTCGATCCAGCTAAGACATGCACTTGATGTAGTATGTCTATCACTTCTGTGTATGTATGAGCCGAAACGCTATCATGGAAAAAGCGTCATGAATAAGGGATGGTAAATCTTACCTCTGACTGTCTGGGTATAATAGCCCCCTCTCATCATGTGAAACCTCATGTCTTCCATCTCTTTCAACAAATGCGCAGACAAGAAATGACACAGTATTCTAATATTTAAGTAAGCAATGATTATTCACTTAAAGTGACACGTTGCTTCAGTATGGTGTGAGAGAGAGTAAAAAGACAATTGTGTATTGTTCATAACTGTTAACCAAATGTGGCACATTAGTGTCAATGGCATAAGTGTGAATCAAGTTTCTGATAGTGTGACTGATGGACTTGAATGTGCTGGATGTTTTCTGGATAGATGTCGCCGACGTGCAGTGTTGTACCGACTACGCCACCTAGTTGTACGTCTAGGAACTCAATTGGTTCGTTCTGAGAGGGAGGAACCTGTGTGTTTGACCAAAGGAACAGTCGACAACCATGCCATATGAAGTAATGTAGTTCAATCCGTATAAAAGGTATTTCCAGGCTTCCGAAATGTCTACAAGTTTAAAAGAGAGAATGTCTCAGTCTCTAACAGCGTCACCCATGTGTGCTGACAGGTAGCCTTGTCCGTAGGGCCACGTCCTTAGATCTCCCTCCGTAAATCCAGAACACTCCCTTGCGGCCCTCTAATTACCGCCGTTCCCTTGATCGTTCCGATCGGTTCCTCCGTGACTTTGTCGGTGGTTTAAGACTTCCTTGACTTCCTTGTTTTAATGGCCAGGTATTCCGCCCCAACTGCGCTCCAATTGCTCCTTTCCTTTATTGTCAATTAGGCCCAACTGCGCTCCAATTGGTCCTTTCCCTTGTGTCAATCAGGCTCGGTGACTCCGGAGGTACAGCTCCGCTGTCAAAAGAGAAAGGCAAAACAACCACACAGCAACCAAACAAGGCACACTACTGCAACCCAAATAATAACCCAATTAACTAAATATACAAATACACCCTGTACCTCACTTTCAAGCCGGTGACATATACTTAGGGTGAGTTCCAGACAGCTACTCTCCACAGTACATATTCAGAGAAACCACAGTCGAATCAGAGAGGATTGACAAGGGAAGGGAAGTTCAAAAGAGAAATGACAGCTCTCTCTTCTAACAGTAACCTTTGAAACTCTATCTTTAAATATCAATCACCTGTCATTATCAAAGAGAAAACCAGCACACCACATCCTCGGTCACTGGAAGTTCTCAGGACAAATGGCTCTCTGTGTGTGGTGCTGAATGCCATGTCTGAGCACTGCAGCCAATCATGCCATCTCTCTCTACCACCGCCATCTGTTGCCGGGGCGTACTGCTGTGTATGTGTGTGTGTGCGTGGGTGTGGGTGTGTGTCCCATCTCATGTGGGAGAGCTTTGGGTGAGACTTTCTTGGGGGCCCAGGCCCAGAGCCACTGCAGAAGAGGCAGGAGAGATCCAAGGCAGGGAGGTTTCCAGGGCTGGCACAAGGGGAAGGTGGTGACAGCTGCTTGGTAAAGCTTTCTGACGTCATGGGCCCTTCGATCCTCAGACCTCCAAAGAAGTGGAGCACAGCAGGGACACTGGGCACCGCGGAGCATCCGTAACTGAAGAGGAAGCTTCACAACACATCCTGTGGAGAAGGGAAATGGAGAAATAAACAGCCCTGATCTGATTTATCAAGGCCCTTCCCCATGCGACATACCAACCCGGCCGTTAAAGTGAAAATGCATCTAGATCTACTGTCCATGAGAGTTTTGATGGACTTACACAATTACAATCTTTGTGCGTAAAATAAACATGTTTTCAGTCTTGAGTGATATGATAAATATCACTGAAACACCTTGAAGTGCTAGTTACTTTTTGCATTGGTAATACTCTAGTTGTGAGATATTCAACTGCCTTACACTTGGATTATGGTGTGGTAAACACAATTGTTTTCCCTGATAACACACACGGTCAGTGGTGGGCTTGAAACACCAGGTTAGTCAGGTAACAAGCACAAAAATACTTTATCAATATTGTATCAAACTTTCAATCTTTTTCTCCTGGTAGTGTTTATCGTTATGATTCACCACCTAATTTGCAGAGAACTCGTTTTGCTTAGGGCTTCTCTGACAGTGGACAAAAGAAGGCCAGGTGAGAAATAAATGGACCATTCCGCAAACCCACTTAGCTAATACAGTATAGAATAGGATTAATATAATGGATATTTTTTTGGTCTAAGAGCAGAAATGGTGGAAGGTTTGATTGCTCAATGCTTAAATATAGTTTTTTTATATTGTATAATATAGTAACTTTTTTACCTTCCGTAACAGAGGGTAAACGAGAGGGCAAGGGTACACTGCTGAGAACGAGACCGAGAGGAAGACAGCTATAACCAGAACAACTCATATTTCAAGAGGACTGCAGGACAAATCAAAAAGCATAGTGAAGTTTCCATCCTTAGAGCACAGCTTTCCATGAAGTTCCAGAGAAGCTAGGCAGGAGGAGCCGAGAAGAGGGATGAAGAGCACGATGTATGCAGGCGAGAGTTGACGAAAACACAGATGGTGTGAGAGAGTTATGCAGTGACGAGGACAAGTGTGGAACCAGATTTAATAAATATGTGAGAAACGTTTTCACGCATCTGCGCGTTGGTCGGATGGTGCACACTGTAACCCACAGGCTCTCGGCAAGAAGACGTGTTTCTTTGTTCAATGGCAGACATTCAAACCTTACTGGCTTATTTATTTACTTGCTGAAACTGTCTGACTGAATAAAAGACGAGGAACATCAAGATTTTCCGTGTTTTGAGACTCTAAATGTATTTCTCACCAGTGTTGGCTGAAAACGCATGTCTTTCAGAGCAAGAGCATTCGAGAACATCTTGACATAAAAATTGATTTATGCTTCAAACCTATTAAAGAGAGACCCCATTTGTCCCATCGGACCTCTAACAAAAAATTCCTCCTGTACCATTAGTGGTATATGAGTAAGTGGCCCATGGAACAGTTGCTAACAATAATCAGGCCTAAAATACATTCTGCAGACAGAGCACCAGCGTTCTATGTGCCAGGTAGAGGTCAAGACAACCATTACACTTGACCTTCTCTGCCTGTCTTCTAGGAGTCCTGATATGGTAAGCCTTCCAAAAATACCATGGCTGTCATGTCCTTGATGCAGTATCTTCCTGATTGAATAATGAACTCTTATTGGCTGTTTGTTATCTTTGTTTTCTTCATTCACTACTAAGTCTGTCCTCTGGCCTTTTTTCCCCCGTCAAAATCTGTCGAGGATGCATGTTTAATACAGAAAACTGTGTCTCCAATATTACACGTCGTCTAATTTGTTACTAACGTGCCACAAACAGAAAAAAAAGTTCTAAACCTTGCAGTCTTTTGTTGTCTGTGATTAATTTGGCCTTGGATTGTATTCCTCTGTGTCTCCCTTAGGTTATTCACCTTACATTCCTACAGATATGTTTTCCAATTCATTGTTTTCTGAAAATGCATGAGAAAAAAAAAGTTTTAACCTTCCTTATCCTTTACATTCTGCTGTTCCCCACGTTAGCAGGTTCTCATATCAAAGAAGTTTTAGTTTCAGTTTCCAGTCTCAGCACTGCCTGTTGTTTTGTGAACAATGAATGTAGGTGATAATCATTGCAACCTTTGATGAGGCATGGTTGTATTCTATCAACTGCAGATGTACTTTATTTTATTCAATCACCAGATAAGTAAGCAAATGGTAGTATACAGCGTCAATCACAGTGTATGCTCATGTTTTGGCTTCCTGCAATGTTTTTTATGTGGCTATCTCGTTGTTTACGATCATTGACCTATGCACTTTTTGTGAAGCTCTCTCTTGGAATTCGCTTTGGATTAAAGCATCTGCTAAATGAATACATGTAAATGTAATGTAAATGTAATGTCATGTAAATGTAAATTTGAATCAATTATTCACATTGTGAGCCTTGAGAGATATAAGTTATATCCTTCAAATCGTTCTAATAATTACTCTAACATTTATTTCAAACAATGACCAGGTTTGAATAAAATACATCCATGAATTTAGGACAATTCCATCATCCATTCATGCCTCAGGGTTAAACTGATCAAATGTTAATTCATGTTTTGAAAAAGAATACCCCACAATCTAAAGCAGAGCACTCCAGTTATGATAAATATTGAACACACTTTTATGAGGATATCTTTGATCCACACACCACACAAAGTACCCTTCAAATGACACACCTGCATGGGGAAAAGTGCTGTTTCACCTCATTCTGAATGACTGTCTACTGAGGCTAAGCGTTTGATCACTGTACCTGAAAAGGTAGAAAAAAGGGTAAACGCTCGTGCTCAGGAAGAGCTGTGCTGTGTGTACTGCATTTCAAATGTGCATTAGATCACTGAGAGGCCCTGCTTATATGCCAAGGAGACTCCTGCTGTTTGCAGCTTCTTTCACTCTGTTGGGGTCCTTCCATGCTGTAAATCCAGGGTTTTTATAAGCCCACTTCCCTATGGTATTATACAGTATAATATGGTAGATGTAACGCTGCTGTAAATCACATCTGATGAGCAAGCTTGCACAACGTCCAATGGATAATTATCATGGGCTGAAAACGCAATATACAGTTTGTTGATTTTTTCTCGTACAAAAATCAAAGAGGTAATTGCATGGTGAATTTGCCATCAGTTAGACACGTTGTATCGACAGATGTTATATGACTGACTATGTTGGTATATATACTGATTGATGTGTATGGACATGTGTATACATATGCGCTGGGCACAATCAATGATTCATAAATGCATGTTAGGAAATGGTGTCAATAGTTCATCAATAAATAAATAATTAACTCTTTTCATGGTAATGTGGTATTCTGTAAATCAAGTCAGCTTTTTAAATGTGCAAGGGAGTTCCTGGAATCCTTGGAACTATGCACAAGACACACGTAAGACACAGGAAGGGAAGAAGATATTCAGACAGAGTGGATTCTTGATACAATGTTGGTACCCATTTTGTGCATACGGCACAGGACATGTCAGTTTGAGACTGAGTGCAGTCACCACACTTGAAGCAGTGTGGGGAGATTAGGTTTAGTCCTGGTGGAATTGCAGAGTTGAACTTTGAAGATGGTGAGACCTAGTGAATCGTTCGCCTGACTCTGAACCTAGACTGCACCCATGTGCACCTCCCCCCTCGCCTCTGCAAACTCAGCACGCGACCTAGCTCTCCTTTTAAATGCATAAACAGGCTTTCCTTAACTCACTCTCCACACTTGGCTAAAGCTTAAGGACAGAATGGCTTAGAAAGGTTGTCTGAGGAAGAAAGAAGATTCCATTTTTTTCTTCCGGCTTCAGACATTATTATTAATCAGAGAAAATGTGACACATATTTGGATTAATGAGAAATGATTGCCATTGGTATTGGCACTGATGGCCCAGTCTTTGATGATTAGCAATCACGGAGTACCCTTTTCTAACTGGGCTAAACGTTTAAAGTAGGATTTTAAAATTAAAGTGTTTGATCCAAGGCATATCTTTTTAAAATATTATTTAGTTTGAGATTTTCTGCACTTTTATCAATAAAATAATCAAAATAACTCACATCTCACGACCAGATACTTTGTATGACACATCTGATAAATTGCCCATGATATTTGTTGATGTCAAATATTGCTGTTTGCCAAGTAATCGGTTATGCCACAGGTGGTTAACCATTGTTGCGCCAACCCTAAACCGTTTGCTCATAGCCTGCTGTCTGGCATCAGCAATGATAGAGAATACCTCCAGTGAACACAGGAAGAGATAGCAAGAGCAAGTGAAAGAAAAACTCTAACCATTTATCATTCCTATTGGCATTGTCATCAACAAGGACAAAGCCAACTAGGAAAAAATAAATACATTTAGGTTTTGTGACAAACTGCTGCTTCAAGCAACGTTGAGTATTTTAAGAAGAAAAACAAATATATAAATAAACAAATAAAGACTTAGGGTTTGCCAGGCACTTCGAATGTAGTAATTAAGATTTTTGAGAAGACAAACTCCCCACCAGTGCAAAGACTTTATATCTCGAATAAATGTTTTCTGTGGATGTCTGGCCGCGAGGTTCTTTAGTAAAAACTTGTTTTGGAGTTTAAAAAGAGGGAAAATAAACAACCAATGCCTGACTGCTTATTTTAGTTCCTTACAGCGGATGTTTTCAGACTATTTTCTTCCAGGGCTTTATACCCTTGATCTAAAATACAGCATACATAAGCACGTCTAAAGGGATATAAAAAAAGGTGATGATGGTAAGATGTGTATAAAGTCTACACTAGACACATGTGCACAAAGTAAGTTGCATGCATAGCTAATGTGGTTTTAATCTTACTGTTGTCTTAGGAAATACTAACACCTACTTATTACCTTTCGTATTGATTTCAAACCTCAACTCAACCTTTTTTATTTTGTAATTTTAATTCATTTTTGACATCTGAAAAAATAAATAAACTGTGTTCTTTTTCGTTAAGTCGATCATGACGCGTAATTGCACATTACCTGAGCCAGCTCTGGGGGTGCCAAGGTTCTGCAGACAGCTCCATGACAACATTCATGACTCACGCACTGCACATCTTAGGCATGTTTGCACTCAGACATGTCAAGGATTAATAGTACTCATTATCTTCACTACTGTTTACTGTTCAATGTAAATTTACTTTGTTGATTTATTGCAGGAATTTGTACATTTTGCGTTATATGTCCTTTTGATATTCTGGCCGTTGTTACCTCTGCAATTTCCTCCTGGGGATCAATGAACATTTTCCCATAATTTCTACATTTCTACTTTAGAATAACTTCCAACATGGAGAGGACAGCCAATCACATCAAGCTCAGGTTTTACCCCATGCTTCATCTTAAGTTTGAATGCTCAAGTAATGCAAGCAAACAGGGCTGTATGTTGAATTAAATACCCATCAGGCTCCTGAGTCCACTGAGCATGGGAGAGGCTAATGGTCCTACCATGGGGTTGCTGTGCGTGAGGGCGTAGCGTCTGTGAGCTGTAATGGAGTTTGCATTCTCTGGTTCCCATTACGTCCACTCCTCAGGACAGACTTCAACCCGTGACCCCTCTATTAGCCTCTCTGCACCTGGCCTTGGTGATTAGAGGAACATTAGGAAATTAAAGGCAAATTGCATTATGGGGGGAAACAGATGGAGGTGCAGCTGAGGGCCCGACATGCAGGACATGGAACCTGCTGACTCTCAGAGTTTCCGCTCTTCCTCTGGCCACCGTGTGATGCTAAATGTCACCCGCAGGTTGTAATTTCTCAGGTGGCACATGTTGGGAAAGGCCAAGGCCTATGTAATACATTCTCATCCAGCAGTGTGGTTTGACCAAATGGAGAATGTGTTTTTTACGACTATTTGGACATGTCGATTTCATGAGTTGCCGGACAAGCAGGCCCAGTGTGGTGATCAAATTATGGATATTACAAGATCCTGAAGAGGTTGGAGGGAAGGAATAAAGTCTCTCCTTGCTTCATTAGACACATGAGAAAGAATCTTGAATAAAGCGGTTTCTCATAGTACCATAATGGCAGTGTACCCGAATGCAACTCCACATGTTCGGCTCACAGAGACCTTAAATCCAGCTTTGCTAACATTATGGAGACACGGCAGGAAAACAATGGCCGAGTTTGTACTATAACACGTGGCGCCACGCACATACAGCTACATGCTTTTCCCCCTGGGAATGCTCTATAGCCATATTGTAAGTGTGTGACACATGCATTCTTCCTTCTCTGGAGGTATTCCAATGTTCCCGTTGAGGAAACAGGCTGCGTGTAATTGGATCAGAGGGAAGAGAACGCACCAAGAAGTGTGGAGGCATTGGTGGGACGAGGCCCGGCTCCTTTCCTGTGCCACCTCTCTCCTTCTCTCCTCCAGCCTGCCTTGACCTGCCGTGTGCGGTTCAAGGGAGCGTACGAATACATAATTGATTTATGGTGATTTGTGTTTACAGAACAGTAACCCCCATTTCCATGCCGTTCAAGTGACCCTCGATACGGAGACACCGTGTGATGCTTAGCACGCCCAATTCTAGTCTGTGGCTCGGTAGTCTGGCGTAGATAGACACACACTGCACTGTAAATACACTCTGGAGACACGTGCACTCTGTTAGATACACTGTTTATCCTTTAGTCGACTCGTGACGCCGTGTGCTGTGATGCCGTCAGCGCCAGGCCTGACTCTCTGTGGACTGTTATCGTGATGGAGGAAGAAAAGCTCCTGCAAACCAGCACCGTTATTTACTTGTGTGTGATTTCCTCTCCTGGGTGTCTGTCACCCTCCTCGGGCTGCCGTGAAACATATTCGTATTTAAAATGCTCCTCCAATAAAGATACACGCCATCGCTCATCGTGTGACGTCTACACCCTGGGAGTGAGGCGAGGTCCATCTCGCACGTGAGGAGAGACAGGCTGCACGGTTCCGAATGAGGGGATGTGTTATTAAAGATGATGAAGTATTAACTGATTCCCCCGGCTGTGTTTGTTCACACCACCCGAATCCTCCTTCTTCAGCAACGTTCTTTTCTGTTCCCTCCTCAGAGGCACGTGACCTTTTGTCCTTTTTCTGTGTATGTGTGTTTATTGAAAAAATATATTCAGCCTCGGAATGAATAAATAGCAGTTGTTTTCTACTCCCCCTCTTGCCTGGTCATGTGTGCAGAGGGGAGCTGTGAGTTGTGAGCAGTTTGTGCTGGTATTTTGCCAAGGTTTTTGGTGGCGGATTGTCAGACAGCTCTCTTGCCAAGCATCTCTTGCCTCCTGTCTCTTGTCTTTGCTCCACAAATCCTGAACCCTCAGGCCCCAATGTCTTCACAGGCAACATGCTTTGACACAAGAGCACCATCAAGGTGACATTTGTAAGCGAACGCCAAGGATTAATTAACTACACACTTGACTTGTTTAAATATTTCTCCCACCTCTTTCCTGGACTGTATAGAGTTACTCTTGCACAGTGTCACTCTGACATCTCTGATATATAAGGCTGTGTGTCCACAGTGCAGAAATCCCCATGATATACTGTGTGCTGTGTATATACAGCAGGATGGTAGATTTTCCACTTGGTAAACAAGCAATCAGATGCCAATAAAACAGGTACAACCCCAAAGACACAAACATAAGGGATGATGCAATATCATCTCCCAACACCTGCTGGGCAAAAAGCCTAAAGAAAAAGTCTGTATATTGACAATATGCAGATGGAATCATTCATACAGGCATACAGCAGTAGCTGTCTTCCAGCCCTCGTCCTCTGAGCTGCAATGAGTCATAGCTCCTCCATCACCACACGGCACCAAAACAGGAAGGGAGGTTCAAGGGGGAGGGTTATCAGTTGTGGGATGCAGTCCCAATGTTCGTCTAATGATGTACCTGCTTTTGAAATCAGTGGCATGAAAACGGGGCTGCGCACATACTTGAAAAATAAATTAAACACACATCTGGCACAGCAAACCAAGGGGAACAAACAAAGGTAGCCAAAGATGAAGAATTCCAGCAGGAGCTTGACACAGAATGCCAAATCAGGCTATTTTTAGAAAACAAAAGTGTGTTTCTCGTGTTCTTTTGAAATGGATCACCTTGTAGTCTCTGTGGCAAGTCTGGCAGTAGGTAGCTAACAAAGAGAAACCTTGTCACTCCATGACTGCCATGGAAAAGAATGAAAGAAGTGGTCTCATCTGCTTCATAATGGAAGTTTGCTACCACAGAAACTGTATTAGTGGCAAGTCAACCAAGACTAAAAGGCCGTTTCTCCAACCCCTCTGTGTCACCCACAATATGCCAAATAACCTTGTTGGTGTGATGGCAGACAGGGATAAACTAATCAGATTTATGGAACGAGCAGTAAGAAATGAACTCAAACTGCTGTGAGAATGTTAGTGTCTGCCTTCTGTGGACCCAGCCCCCTTGTTTGACGTGTTGGAGATAGTGAGCTGCACAGAGAAGAAGGTGATGCTATCTGGGTGGCTGGCATGTGAGGACAGGAACAAGGCCTTGGAATTGGATTGTGCTAACGGGATTGGGGTGGGGTCATGACTTGTGTAGCCGCTTGGTAATCGTCACACAGGGCTCTAAGAGTAGATCAAGAGTAAATCAAAGCGAAAGGACCCCTTTTTCCCCTTAACATGTTCTGGCAGTGATTTGAAGCCCTTTATGGGGTTTTAAAACACATCTCAGGAATCTGTGCAGAGTATATCTCTCTGACTCGCCCACCTCTCGCTCTCTCTCTCTCTCTCTCTCTCTCTCTCTCTCTCTCTCTCTCTCTCTCTCTCTCTCTCCCCACCCCTTTCTCTCTCTCTTCAGGCCACCAGTTAGCTATGGACAGCAGATAAGTGCTCGGGGGGAAAGAGAGGCTCACCTTTCTTAAGTCACAAAGCAGTGGGAGAAAGAGCTGCACAAAGAAACAAGGCAGAAACAGAACCACAAAATACAGGACCCAAACACAGGACCAAACATCAGTACAGCGAATGTTATGATGCTTTGTGTACAGATAAGGTCCGTTTGGGCTGTGAATTTGTGTCCTCAGGCTTTTCTAATTTGTGCTGCTTTCGACAAATATTTCCAGTGCACATCCTGTTGTAGGCATTCAAGTTCTCCCTTGTCCCCGAAACCCATCTAATAACCAATTTCATGCAAGAATGATGAAGACAAAAATGTGGAGAGTTATTAGTGGAAGGGAGAATGTTTTGGTGTCACACCTCAGGGACTTTGGATAAGAAGTGAACAAGGAAAACCATCAGCAGCAGTCAACCAGGGCCACCCAGGCTTTTTGCAACCCTTAGTGATAATGTATATCAAGCAGATGACATGGAGACAGCAGCATGTCCCTCAGATTAATACACATTCAGACAAGGATGAGAACAGACAGACCTATTTGTGTTTGCTGCTGACATCACTCAGCTGATTTGTGGCTTTGGCAGATATTTCGAATGTTTCTGTCTACGCATAATAAGGCAGCATGTCCGGGTAGCAACAGCTGAACCATTGTATGCCAGCCGTGTCTAATATCTCCTATTGACTTTTTAACATACATCACAATTTAGACCATTCAGACAAAAGTCAATGCTTTTCATGTCTTTTGATAAATTCTCTTGTTATACAACCACCCGCATATGACAGCGCTCTCTGTGGCATCATCTGTGCAGGGGTGGGGGTGTATTCATATGTAGAATCAAGATAAGACTAAGGCGAGAAGGGAGTGTCTTCCTCAGTTATCCTTTTGACAGGAAGACCTGCTCCTTATTTTCTCTTGAGTTTTTTCTCCTCAGTCGAATCGAGCCATCAGGAATAATGATACACGTTGCATCAATAGTAATGAATGGTAATGAATAATGGTAAGAGCAAAGCTCATACATATGTTATGAGTGATGTGGGAGACAACCTATTCTTTGATCTGGTGACAGTGTATGACTAGTCACAACGAAATCTGACAATAGAAGACTGGCTTCTCTACTCGAACCCACTGGCCGCCTCTGATGGATGCACTTCTGTATAGCGTCCCTGGGTTTTTCCACGTAGAGTAACCATCCCCGCATGCAGTAACATTCCTAGAATAGCAAGTGCCCTCTAAACCACATCGGGGACTACAGATTTCAGCCTAGTTAATGCCATTTTCCAAATATCATTGTGATCAAAGCGTTCTTCTTTCCTTTTTTTCCCCAACTGCGTAGGATGAATACTAGGTTGTGTTCTTTTTTCTTCTCTACATGCATACACTTTCCGTCTAAAGTCCTGTTTTTTCAGGCTTGTTCACTCATCTTTAGAGCTTTGCGGACACATCCAGTGGAAGATTCACACAGTCAAATGAGCGCTACGCACGTGCACTCCATGTCCTCATCATCGCACGCAATTATTTAGTTTTTGAGTCAAAGTGAGCCTGTCTCATTTAATAGATCCGAGATGCATGGTGATATCTGGTTGTTGCTCACTGACACAAAACCAAACCAACAGACAGACGACTTGTGCCCATCTTGTTTCTTCTGTTCAGGTTTAGTTCAACGTACCTCAGACTGGCTGGTAGAATTATTGATTGTGATGATGGTGGTGGCTCCGTGAGAGGCTTTTGACAGTGCCTTGTGAAGTCATCATTCTTCAGATGGCAGAAACCCATTTACTGGCAACACAATGTGTAATTCACAGAGAAGAAGGGGGAGGGGGGTGAGTGAGTGAGAGAAATTAACTCTCTGTTGGTTTGTATGGTGTAAGTCTGCTCTCTGCAGGCACTCCACACATCCCAATACCGGGACCATTCTCCCCAACGCTGGTGCCATTACACAGCAGAGTGTGTCCTGCCAGCAGGCCTCAGGAGAGGAAGCGTGGCACACAGGGACACTGGAGAAAGGAAACAACCGTGGTGCTGATAAAACACACGCAGACACACACCCACATGTCCATTGACACGCGACATGTTCTTTTTTTCCTTCCATTCCATTCCGGCTCTCAACTGGAGGTGTGGTACGTCAACACTTGGACACCCAGAGACCTACGTTTTCCAAGGCGAAGGTGACAACATGACCACTAGCACTTCACACAGTCCGACAAATGCATTCACATCGTTCAATACACCTCACACAAAGTTATCAAAATATGAAAAGAAATCTGGACACTATAACGTTTTCTATTAGTTTATCATAAAAACGAAAAAATCAAAATCGTAAGGATTGGAATGCTTTTAGTGATGGACATGAATAAATATGGAATTCTCTGTCTTTCTCTCTCTCTCTCTCTCTTTTTTTTTGGGGGGGGGGTTTGTGAGTACAGAAAGGGTGACTGACTGAGAGAGAGAAGGGGTGGGGGGGGTGATGCATCATTGTTGACTGTATGGTGGCCTCAGCCACTACCCCTGTATGATAACTCTCCCTCACCACAAGCATAAGGCCACACAGCTTATTTTCCCTTTGCAGCCTGTGTAAGTGTAGCCCAGCAGCCTGTGTAAGTGTAGTCCAAACTGCCTGTGTAAGTGTAGTCCAAACTGCCTGTGTAAGTGTAGTCCAAACTGCCTGTGTAAGTGTAGTCCAAACTGCCTGTGTAAGTGTAGTCCAAACTGCCTGTGTAAGTCTAGTCCAAACTGCCTGTGTAAGTCTAGTCCAAACTGCCTGTGTAAGTCTAGTCCAAACTGCCTGTGTAAGTCTAGTCCAAACTGCCTGTGTAAGTCTAGTCCAAACTGCCTGTGTAAGTGTAGTCCAAACTGCCTGCGTAAACAGCAGATGAATCGGTGGTCTCTGAAAATGACAGAGTGCTTAAGTAAGCCATACTTAAGATTTTCTTCAATTTCTGACACTAGGCTACAGTACTGTATCTCTCTCTCTCTCTCTCTCTCTCTCTCTCCCTCTCTCTCTCTCTCTCTCTCTCTCTCTCTCTCTCTCTCTCTCTCTCTCTCTCTCTCTCTCTCTCTCTCTCTCTCTCTCTCTCACACACACACACGCGCACACACACACACACGCACACACACTCCCTCTCCCTCGCTTTCACCCTCTTTCGGTCTCTCCCTCCCCGTCATCTGTCTTTCCATTTCTGCTTTCCTGCAGCCATGCTGTTCGGCACCACGAGTGGGAGTCTCCTGATTGTGGTGGAGGAGCAGTGTGTAATGCTGCCGCTGTCCGTCTGTGAGGAGCTGACAGGATTTCAGAGCGTGGAGAAAGGAAATAAGAAGTGCCATTGGATGTGCCTGGGCTCTATCCTGGTGGAGTGATGGGGTGTCTGCCCATCTGCCTCTGATAACCGTGCCAGTCCAATTTCAACATTTCCATGTCTATTTACTTTCCATTTTGATTTACATGGATCTATTAGGTCATTTGCTCGACTGTCCTGCAAACGGTCTCGCTATTAACATGCAGATCTGTATTCACACATAGAAAGAGACAGAAATCTCTGAGAATTTGACCTAATTTCAGTCTAGCTGTCACATACAATGGCGCTCATTTACTTGTAAAAGGATTGCGCTTTTTTTTGAATAGTTTATAAATACGTTTGCTGGAGTGTCGCTGGAAAGCCAAGAATGTACAGAAATGGTCATGTTGTCAAGTTTCTGGGATCGTAGGATACTCCTCCAAGAGCCTGTTTCTACCAAGAAGTTATGGATGGCACAGTTTCAAACACAGCTAATATAAACATGCAGTCATTTGGTCAATTAAAACGTTTGTGTGTAGGTGTTATTGTGTTGATCTATGTAACCTTGCATATGGCGAGCCAACAACTTCCATTTCTAGCCCTGGAATCATTCTAGGCAGTGGTATGTCGCTGGTGCACGCAAAGTAGGAGTTGAAAGAGGCATTGTTAATCGTATGAACATACTGTGCTAGTTTGAGAAAGGAAAAAGTCAGCTCCGGAGATTTCTTATTGACTGCATGCATGCAAGGCTGAACCTGAAACTGGACACTTCAAAAGAACTCCATGCAGCACCAGAGCACTGGAGCCTGGGGGCAGCCATCAGCTGTCAGACAACCCCCTCGCTCTTCACGAACGTCCCCGAGATGTACCGTACCCTGCCCCCGCCTGCTAGCTGAAGATCACCTCCAGGACATGGGAGGGTGTGAATCGGTTCAAGGAGGAAGGAAAAAAACACTGATGTACTCTAGGCCTCAGCGGGTATCTGTCTCTGAACATTGTGTGGATTTAATCTTTTTTTTTTTTTTTTTTTGAATATCTGTCTATATTTGATGCCACCCTGATGGATATTCCTCAGAGTATCTTATCAGGACTAAAAAGAGGCATTCGTCCATAGAATTGTGTATGAAAACAGGTAAAAGAATGATATGCAACAAAAGAAGTCTGTCTCTTTCTCTTCATCTCTATCTCCATCTCTATCTCTGTGTCTCTCTCTCTTTCTCTCTCAAGACCTCTCTCCCTCTCAGCCGCATCGCTAGCTTGGGGTGGAGGTGGGAGGGTGGTGGTGGTTCAAATCGCTTGAAACGATCATGTCTTATCTTTCTCTGACAGTTGAGAAACTGTCTTCTTATAATCTATCCTTCTTTTCCCCGTGAATGTTGTTCCTCTCTGCTCAGACTTCCACTTGATTTCCCCAAAGCAATGTGAAGATATTGTTCAGGCATGCATGACGGTTTCAGGTAACAACACAATTTCTGTGTGCTCGTGGGTAAAGGACTTCTGGAGAGAAGGCCATCAATGCCTCAGAGACAGTCTCCTCAAGTGGGTTTAGACTCCTGCAGTCACCACTTGTTTTTGGAACGTCAACACTCAACAGAAATGTTCAGACAACAGTTGCAAGCAACAGGTGGAGAAGCCCAAAAGGGATCTCCTTACTGACAAAACAGTATTCATTTTCATTTTTTTTCATTTGCTAATTAGTATTCAATTAGTTCTGACAGTTCTGTCCGTTGTACTAGTCAGTTGAAGGAGTATGTCCCCTCATTCTGAGAAAGGAGAGACAATTCCACATTTGTATTTGCTCTGGTCATGTGTTCAATGTGTGACTTTATCTCTTGCACATGAAAATAACTTTGTTGCACTGGCAAGAGAGAGGCCCTGAGGAACAGAAAGACAAATGGAAAATAGTTGCATCGTATTCTGTTTGCATTCTGTACCTGCAATTACTAATTCAGTTTCCTTACATTTCCAGCTGATATATCCAGCATCACTGTGCAGCTCTGATGGAGGGGAAGACAGGACTCCCATCACTTGTGAGTTTCTCTGGTCTTTTTCAGAGTCTGCAAGCCTTATGTGGACTCTTGTCACCATGATTTGCTGGTTCCTGAAGCAGGCTCCAGGAGAGCTCTCTACTAATTGGCTCGGTGGTTTGCTGAGGGGTCAACCGCAGGTCAGGTCTCCAGGTCAGCATGGTGCCTGGTGCCGAGCACTGTAATGTGCTGAACTGGCTGGTTAGGGCGGATTGGGGGTGGGGGCTGGTTCCCATAACACTCCTGTGGACATTAGGGACTCTTGATTGGATGTGTGAAACACCTCAGGGGCTCTGTTTGAGAGGGTGGTTGAAGAGTAGGTTCTGGAGAAGAAAAAAAAGGTTCCGCTCCTGTCAGAATGGCTTGCTCATGCACCATCCCCTCTCCCACTTATCACCACACTAGTCAGCCTCTTCACGCACAACCCCCATCATCAGGCATAGATGATAGTCACAGGGGAGGAATCTCCGGTCTGCGGAAGGAGACTGCGACTGGAGTGTGTGTGGCAGCGTGAGGATCCTTGCCTGCAGTGAATGAAGGGGGTGTGCTACTTTTGGAGGGGTTTGATCATCACCACACATGGACACACTGCAGCTGCACCACACACTGCTCCTGCTCAGCAGGATCGAGTGGCAGAACAACTAGAATAGCAGATAGAAGCATAGAAGCACCCTAGCGGGACTGCACACCAGCTTGCCCATCTATGTCCAAAGCCTTCACAGATGGTCTCTCCATCTTTCACAGTCTTCCTCTCTTTCTCTCTCTCTCTCTCTCTCTCTCTCTCTCTCTCTCTCTCTCTCTCTCTCCCTCTCTCTCTTTCTCTCTCTCTCTCTCTCTCTCTCTCTCTCTCTCTCTTTCTCTCTCTCTCTCTCTCTCTCTCTCTCTCTCTCTCTCTTTCTCTCTCTCTCCATCCATCTCTCTCTCTCTCTCTCTCTCTCTCTCTCTCCTCTCTCTCTCTCTCTCTCTCTCTCTCTCTCCCTCTCTCTCTCTTTCTCTTTCTGTTTTTTTTCTGTCTTTCTGTCTTCATTCCTTACTCTGTCTTTCTCTCTGTCTTGTTGCTGCTTGATAAGAATCAGCATAAACAGTTTTAGTAAAGGCTGCTTTCTATGAGTAAGATGGATGGATGAGACCTTGAAGATGATGCAGTCTGGGTGATGGATGTGCTATAAGCTGTGTTAGTTTGTAATGGTGTACCTCACAAAATAACACTGTCTCCGTCTATGTCTCTTTTAAGATGAGGGGGTGGGTAGTTAGAGTCACCTGTAGAACACTTCCAGTATCTAACATTGCAAGTTGGATGATATATGGTGTTGACGTAATGTCATGCCGTCATTACTTCTCACAAAGACGATGACATTTGATTGTGAACGTATTGTAGAAATTAGCACATTTATTTTGTGAGTGGAAAAGCAATTGATTACTCCCATGTTTTCTGTTGAAGACAGTTTATTTTCGTCAAGGAATCCAAGTTGACACATTTTTGAAACCTTTCACAGAACCTTTCAATCTTCTCACAGAATGTTTTGCAAAAGTAATTGTAGCTGCTACCGTCTCAGCAAAATGGGATCATATCACAGTAATTTCGGTGCAAATCACTTTTCCACAGCCATAAAATTAATTATATTAGAGCAATAAGTTACACTAAGTTACATTAAGTTACACTATATCTGATCTTCAAACTGAGACTTTCAGTGACCTCTTTCTCACTTTGTTCTTTGTTGAAGAAATGCTGCTCTGGCAGAACATACACCTTATCATTACAGGGTGACTTACTGCTAAAGCTAATACAATGTCAGTGGTATTGTCTTTGTTCTTCTTATCACTGCAGTTAAGCAATTTAGCCAAGTCCCAAATGTTTAATCACTTGCCTGCTGCAATTATAAAGGTCTCAAAGTTACCTAGAAATATTACCTATAATATTGGTAGGGGACATCTAAGACATGCAAGGGAAGACAAGGTAAATATATGGACATTTGAAATGAAATGTGTTATTAATAAAGCTGAGGAAGGGGTTTTAATGCGGTCTGTATGTCCTTGTAATTTTCAAGGTCAAATGTTTATGTGACCGAGCATCATTATAACTTATGTGTCCATTTTCAAATTACGTAAACCTTACAGGTTAGACACGTTTTGGAAGCAGTCCACAGCAGTAGGCAGTCATGGGGAGATTTAATGAATGTTGTTTAAGCTTAATGGCTACATTGCAAATAACATATTGCTTATGGTGTCTTGAAGTCATCTGGGCTTTTCTGTATGGAAGGCTTAGCATGTTTTGATTTAAAGTTAAATGTAGCTCTAAAGGGGTTCAAATAGCGAGCCGCTTTATTATTGATTAGTGTAAGTGGTAATCAGCGGCCATTGCACATTGAGTCCGAAATTCGTATCCGAAATGTGTCGCACGTAAAAAAATAAATACGGCCTCACGTTGTCAATTGCGCTTACACACTGCCTCCGAAACTTTCGTCCGTCAAAAAAGTTGTGATCGGGTTCGATTTTCGGAGTTTTCGCATCCATAGCCAGCATTTTGATAAGTTGTTTGGAATTTCAGAGCCACCGAATGTTGAGGCTGACGATTGCGAAAAAACGCATACGAAAATTTCGCATTCAGGGCCTTGTCTTCAAGATGATGGAAGTGAAGGAAATGGAGACAGACAGAGAGAGAGAGAAAGAGAGAGGATGAGATGTAGCATGGTAAGACTGTTCTTGCAGATAACACTCCATGGAGAGGGAAATATGGGATTGAATAATTAATTGCCTTGGCTACCAAGTGATTGTCTGTCAGTTGCCTGAAAGCTAAGTAACCAAAAGTTGCCATCAGAGTTGGTTGTAATCAATTCCTTCTTTGCATCCTTCATTCCTTCCCTGCATCCTTGTTCCCTTGTTCACTCCCTTCCCCCAAACAATTAGGTTACTCCTGTCAAAAGACACTACCATCTTTAACTTACAAAGCACTGATGAGAACAAACTGTAAATTTGGGAAGTATTAAAAAAAAGATGAGTCAGCTATCCTTGAGACGTACAATGAGAACCTGTGGACAGCCATGCTTCAATAGCATGTTATTACAGTAAGGACAGCTGGATTGATCAATCAAAATAAGAAAAGAAAATAGCCGCTCCTTTGATGAGTGTGAAGCCCTGCTAGCAACAACCATTCCATCACACCAAAAGCTTTTGCTGCCTGTATAGAGAGCATTTAACACTTTCCACATGACCACAAAAAACGCATATAGATATTAGTCAATGACCCACCAAAGGTCCTTTGGCATGCAGAAGAGGCTCTTCATTTTAATGTATTGTGCACAGCATCTTAAGAACCATGCCTTGTATACTTACAGTACAGGCAAAATAGACGATTTAAATAAAATATATGGTAATATATTAATAATAGGCAGAGGAGGACCATTTTGTGATGAATGGAAGTATCTTTGATACATACAACAGCATACAATGTAAAACTAGAAATAGACAGTACCCTTAAATGTATCAGAAGCCTTACATTGATGGAGGATGGAAACTTTGATAACATTGCATTTTAATTGACATTATACGTAATCCATGCAGCGTAAATAAAGCTAAAACAGACTCTTGAAGTTTCCACATCACTGTCTCTATGGCAACTGGGTGGTGTTAAGAGATGGGTTTAGAGATGGCTGTCTGGGGCCATCAGAGCAAATGTTCCCTTTACATTAGCTGTCTGATATCATGTTTTTGCTGCCATAATTGTGGGAGTATATATTTTTATGTATATATTTATACATACTCATATGCGTCCACGGTGTAAACACAGTATTTAACTACACAGCACATATGAAAAGGATTGAAAACTTCACGGTGAGGGATGTCCTATCAGAAGCCTCAAACCGCAGCTGTTGGCTCTGCTCACATTATGGCAGTTATATCTGTGGGATTGACTTATTTATTTATTTACCTTCATAGGAACCAGTCATCAATCCTCCATGACAAAGTCACAGAGTAGTCAGCAGCCCTAAGGCTCCGTGCCTAATGAAATATACCAGATACCTGTCCTCGGCGGCTCTGCCCTCCACTGTCAAAGACAGCGGCCATTTTGATTTTGGCTTTAGATTTGCGTACTTTACACACTCTCAAATGTTCTTGTAGCACCTGATAACGTTTCTTTAATGGCCTTTTTAAAAATCCTTTTGATTTGTTTTGTGTTTCCATTTTTTCTCCCACCGTTCATAAGTCAAATGCAAGCATGTTTACTGTCTGACTAGAGTTTAATCAGCTTTAGCTGGGTATAAATGCCATCAGGGTGTTATCTGAGTGAAGCTGACTGAAAACCAAAGACGGATGTTTGCTGCATAGGCAGTTCCAATGCAACTTACCTTGTTCTGTCAGCAAATCGGAGCTCGCATTACATTTGAAATGTAGGTCATACAAGGATTCCAAATTCAATAGAAACATTTAAAATGTTGCTGACAGAATAACACCGAGAATAAAAATGACAGTTTCTGACTATTTACAGAGAGCCTGCAACTGAGAACCATGACCTACCCACTTTTAATAGTGATATATATTTTTTAAGATTTACATGAGAAAAAAAATATGCAGAACAACCATCCTGCCGGGTAAACTACAAGTGCGTTACCTGCTGACATGGTCAGCCACCCTCATCTGTTTTATCAATCATCCCTTGTTCACCACGGTGGAACATTCCCAGATCACCTCTGTCTCTGAAACATTTGATCAAGTATTACATAAAAAAACACATCTACATTGAGAGGTGGACAATGATATTGGCACTGAGTGTCATTGAGTACATTACATTACAAATCATCTCCTCTTACTGTCAGCAAGCATTGTGTAAGCCTCTGGCATTGAATTAAACCAACTAGTTGGCGTGACTTCAGGTGGCATTGAGCAGAAAGATCTACTGAACAGTCACTGTGCCTTCAGGTTGATTTTTAAGCAGGCCCCACAACTACTGTGTGCTTCTACTGCAATCAAGCAACCTAGCCCAGCACTGCAGTGAAGGTCACCTTGAAGAGACGTCAGAAGCTCTTTGTCAGTCTGCTATGTTCAGACAAAGACTGGATGAAAAGTTAAGGTGTGTGTCTGTCTGTATGTGTGTTTGAGAAAGAGAGAGATGGAGATAGAGAGTGAGAGAGAGAGAGAGAGAGAGAGAGAGAGAGAGAGAGGAAGAGAGAGAGAGAGAATGGTTGAGAGAGAGAGGATAACAGCTTTAATCGTCTCCTTTCACAGAGATGAAGACAGTGACAAGTCTACAGTCGTGACCATAGGTTTTGGCAACAACAAATGTGTTTAGCAAAGTTTTCTGGTTCAGTATTTGAGGGAAATGTTTTCACATGTTTCTGTAGAATACTGGAATACAATAAGGCACATTTCATATGTTTTAAAGGGGTCATTGATTGCAGAACCAAATTTACCTTGTCACAGTTGAATAACGACTTACAAAGAATACAATGTTTCAAGGATATTGAAAATGGACTACGGTCGTAAATGCAGTGTTCCAGCCTGTACAGGGAATGCTGACACTTCTTCAAATTCACTGGAAGCATCAGGGGGCATAGAACAGCACCCGGGCCATTTTCAGCCCAACCAATGTTACATACCCTATTCGGAGACCTTAGGGAACAGCGTGAACCCCAAAAATCCAGTCAATCACCCCTTTAAAGCTTTTTGGGGGCGACAATTTTCAATATATGCAAATAATCCCCAATTTTGCAGCAGTCAATCTGCTCTTAAAATCCAATCAGAATTATAGAGGGGATTTCACCTGGCTAGAACTAGTTCACACATTCCCCTGTGCTGATGATATGACTTACTGAAATTATGTTAGCAGTCATTTTAGGCCAAGGCCCTGCAAGTTTTGCAACCACGAAATGTATGTCGCTCCCAATTCTTTTGGCCACAGCTGTACATTTCGGCTGTGAAGCAGGGGGCCTTCTTAGTAATGCTTTTTATACTTACAATGACTTACAACTTATAATAATTTATATATTATACTTACTTAAAATACTTGAAATACTTATAATTATTGCGGGCCAGATCAAAATTAGGTAATGGTTCAACAATGAAGTTAGAACTTGGTGTGGCCGTCAACTAACAGTGGAAAACAGTCTGACCTATACAGGTTGTCCTGCGTTTGTGAAGTCCTGCTAAGTGATTGGCAAAGAGGAATATGTCCTATTGCCTCTCCATGTTCTGTAACCAACCTCATCACCTGTCCTTCATGTTACTATCCCCCTTTTAGTCCCCTGGGAATCCTGTCCATCATTGCTGGCAATAGTTTCTGCTCGTTCTGATAATGGCAGAAAGGTTGGCCTTTAACTTTCCATAGAATGTGGTAACCACTGAAATCACCTCAAACCTTGACTGTGTGTGTGTGTGGGTGTGTATGAGATCTGCATTCATTACGAAGGAAAGTAAATCAGTACAATTGACTGACATGTTGACACTAAAGGTATTCAACAATGTAGCTTTCAGAAAAAGGGATTTTATTGTTGTCTCAAAGGTTTATGCGCATCAATGCCAGCCTTTCATTTAATTCCTCTCAACGTGAATACAAAAGGTCTCGTTAAATATAGCAATGAAAATGCATGCACTTAAACAGAGTAAGGCTCTATCATGTTGTCTCATCCTATTACGGGTTCTCCCATGTTAAGACAGAAGCCAAGACTAGATCTCAGCATACAGTTAATTACATGGGAAGTAACATGTCGATTGAAACCACCCAACTTCAACATTAGTAATGCCTGATTTGAAAATCAATATGGAAACCATGTAATGGGAAAAGACAGATCATGAATAGTCCATTACGGTCATATCAGTCCCCTTCTGTCAACTGAAATGACTTTAACCTCCTGAAAGGTCTTACTCCTTGGCTTATCTAACTCATGCACGGACTTGCCAATTTTAGACAGAGGAGGCCCACAACTCACACAGTGCTCATTATGAAACTTCAAACACAGTGTGAGTCATGCTGGCACTAGCAGGTCATCCCAAAGGGCTTGTGTGACTGTTAGCGCTTGTCTTTTCCTGTTTTCACATGATGACCTTGGGGAGGGGAAATGGTCGTAGGTACGTCCCCACATGTGTTCCGTCACAGTGTTTCAATAGAACTCTAGATTATTGGAGGCCCACAACTCACACAGTGCTCATTATGAAACTTCAAACACAGTGTGAGTCATGCTGGCACTAGCAGGTCATCCCAAAGGGCTTGTGTGACTGTTAGCGCTTGTCTTTTCCTGTTTTCACATGATGACTTTGGGGAGGGGAAATGGTCGTAGGTACGTCCCCACATGTGTTCCGTCACAGTGTTTCAATAGAACTCTAGATTATTGGTAAAATGACCGGATCCAGATGCGGTTCAATTTGGTAGAACTGTAGGTTGCAGGTGTAGCCGTGTAAGACAGACTGTGAAACACCTTATATGGTAAATACATGTATCAATAAAGAATAAAGAATTAACTAGTTCTTTCTAGATTACTAATATTGTGCAGCCGTTACAGAGTGCTGCTGTACAGTTCTGACGTCTCGTTCTTTGTGTCTTCCATTATGCAGGTGGAACTTATCATGAACTAAATTCTGCCTTTCACTAATCCCAGCACATACTAGCTGCACCAGGCTTCCTACCTTTCCCAACGCCCTTAGCTTTACACCACGAACAGCGTTACGTAAGTGCCGATAAAAAATGTGTCCATCCTTCAATTACAAAGCGATCCGTGTCCCAGACACCTGACCTGGGCACTGGTAGACAGACATAAGTCAAGATCAGGATCACTTTGTTGACAGAACATCTTATTTGTGTGTTTTATGCAAGACCCCTATTGAATATTAGGAGACAGGAAACATTCTGTCTTATGTTCCGTTAATGTATGGACAGTTACGGTAGAGATGGAAGGTCAGCGGTTTCATACTTGTACATCTACTTTCATAACTATGTCACACAATATTTTGCCTTGCAGTATTAATATGCTAAATTGCCTAGATTGCAATGCTTTCAGTCAACACAAATAAGCAGGTTTCTTTGCGTGTGTCATTTGTCTACATTCAGTGGAGGCTGTCAATCTGTCAAACAAATGCAGAAAGGATGGGGGGGAGTGTTGTGCGACATACTAACAGATGTCCAACAGAGGCAGAGGGAAAAGCAGGACCGGGGGGGGGGGGGGGGGGGGGGATGGGCGGGGGGGTGGGGGGATGGGCGGGAATGGGTGTGTGGGGGGGGGGGGTCCCAAGGACAGAATTGGCACGTATTGATCTGTGCGGACCTGTGAAAATCCTCAGCTGCTCTTGGAGGGTTGTCATTGTCAGGATGGATGTATCTTAAATAAGGCTGAGGGTGCAGAATGATGGGCTGGGCTGGGCTGTGTGGGATGGAATGAGAGCTAGTGGTGGCACTGTTGATTGTCACCAAGAGCTGGAAAAGATAGGGAGGGCTGGGGACAGATAAGCAACGCCGGAGAAAGAGAGAGGAGAGAGGAGAGAGGCAAGAAAGAGAAAGAGAGGGGGAGGTATACAGACATGAAGGAAGAGAGAGTGAGACGGCAAGAGGGGGAAGAGGGAGAGAAAGAGAGATGGAAGGAGAAGTGAGAAAGGGAGCGAGAGAGAGAGACAGCGAGAGGATGAGAGGGAGAAATATGGAGTGAGAGAGAGACTGTGAGAGAGAGAGGAGAGAGAAAGAGAGTGAACAAGAGAGAGGAGGCATGGGCGTGATGCACAGGGCGGGGAACAGAGAGAGACATACAAAGCTGTCATAAAGGAGGCTGGGAGACATGGGGGGGAGGTGGAATGTGTGTGAGGGTGAGGGCCCGAGGAACGGCAGAGGGTCCTGATGACAAACTAAAGGACAGATCAGCACAGAGACAAACAGCGGGGAGAGAGAGAGAGAGAGAGAGAGAGAGAGAGAGAGAGAGAGAGAGAGAGAGAGAGAGAGAGGAAGAGAGAGAGAGTGGAGGGGACACAGTTCAATTCTTGGGAGGTGTCCTTCCTTTGTCTTCCGAATGACTTTGCAGGCTTCGCCCCGGCGCTCCTCTGGGACGCCACCGGCCCGGTGTGGGGATTGGATTGTGATTGGAGGCAGCGCGGGAGGAAATGGAACAGGAGCGGGGAGCCGTCCGCAGACTTCAATCTCCATGTCCAGACCTCCCCCGCCAGGGCGGTGAGACCCCACAGCAGTCTCAGTCAGCTTGCATCTGTTTCTCTTGCCACCTCCATCCCATGGCAAGGGGCAGCTCGGAGGAAAGATGACGAATTTGCTGAAATGAAGCCCGCCCAGGTTTCTGGTTTGGGGGGGGGGGGATTTAGACAGGGTTCAGGAACAACCAGCACAACCTCTCCAATCTGCCCCTGACATGGTTGAATAATTCCTCTGTGACTCTCCACGGGGTTTGGATCTGGTGTGTTGAACGCGTCCTAACAAATCTATCAGTGCTCTTCAAACGTAATTATTTCATGTGTAGATGGATAATGTATCTGGAAAACCAGTTTTGTCAGATGTTTTGGGATGCTGTTCTCCCACATTCCAGAAGAGGGCGGTGTGGCAGTACATGTCTTGTTCTACTTCTCTTTTCTGTGGAATTCCACTGGAGTGAGAACGAAAGTGGTTCACTCAGACCCCATGAGGTTGTATGGCAATCATAAAGCTCTCTGTTTGGTAAGTGCATATACTGCACCAGTCACAATGTAGTTTTCCTTAAACCACTTTGACCTTCCAGCACAGAGTGTGATACAAAGCAAAAGGTGTAGTGACCATCAGAATTTACCGACTGTAGTCTTTCTAAGAAAACTTTAGATGTTAGAGATGTATGGAAGTTTTACCACCATCAGTTTTGAATTTTGGGCTGAATTAAATTAATCAGCCCAAAATGTGGTTTATTGCGCAACTGACTCCTCAACATTTGTCACAGCAACCTTCTCTCTTTCTAATAGTGCATAAATATAGTTTAAATTGTTTTCTAAAGCACTAAAGTACGACATGAAAACTGATTACTTATGGATCATGATCCCAAAGAACAAGCAAAATGTTACTGGCATACTGACACTTCGAAAACACAATATTATTCCCTTACATCCATGATACCCAGACCTATTCCTTTCCTTGGTCTTCAGTTTGGTAAATGACAGTAGATACCAACACAAGTTTAGCAAGTCTGTTGTATTTTTTCATTGCAACCCAACCTCGCATCCAAATATAATTAGCCAGGATTAGCAAAGAGGCAGCCCTGTCTCATTATCCCTTTAGTGCGTCTCATGCTCATAGAGGTTTTAATTACGCTCGACCGCTGGGGCCCATGTGCACCCTTCCAAGCGTTTGATCTTCAAAGGGCCCCCCTCCAAGTCAGAGAGCACACGGGGCCGTCGATGATCAGCCCCACCTTGCAACATCCTGGGTGCTGACACGGCTGGGGGCGAGCCTTGGTTGCATACCCTCTGTAGCAGATGGGGGATTGAACTGTGTGTGTGTGTGAACATGTGTGCGTGTCCGTATATGTGTGTTTCTGCATGTCTGTATGCGTGTGTGTGTATGTATGTGTTTCTTCATTCATCTGTAGTTACCGATAGAGCCACACTGATTGGGAAGGATGGGGCTGTATGTTCACTGCTGGTGAGGGTTGAAGGAAAAAACAATCGAGCAGAGCTGAAGGAGAGATAGAGAGAAACTCTTACTCTCTCGGCCCACTCATCTTGTTTTTGTTTCCAGGTTGGTTTGTGGTGGCTATTGATTGTGGTCAGTAGAGGTGATTGATTTTCTTATCGTAGCTACCGTTTGATTTCTCCTGAGCGACCTATCTATCTCTCTATCTGTTCCTCATTCCTCTTTTTCCTCTGTCTCTCTAGCACTGTGTCTTTCTATCTCCCTTTATTTCCTTTCCTTCTTCTCGCACAACATATCTCACCATAGGATTCGTTCTCCCCTCTCCCCCACGCAGCCCTCCCCGCTCACATTCCCACCATGACAATCCCTCAGAGATATTCCTCCACTCTTATCTGTCGATTCCAGTTGGAAGCTACTGGTCAGGTGCCAAAATGTAATGGAGATATTCCATAACTCATCATATACATCCCACACCAGCTACGTCTCTCCATAACCTCCCTGGCCCCTCCCTCCCTTCCTCCCTCCCTTCAGCCCACCCTTCCTCCTGATTTTCTTGAGATTTAAAATGATCTATGAAATGCCATGATGTCACCGATTGACTTACAGATGTATCTGCAGACAAGCTTCTGAATAATATGTCCCTTAGAGGTAGTCCTTTTACAAACATATGCTCAACACATTCATTCAAAATACACTTTACGGCATCTTGTTTATCACGTACTGTATGTGGATGCCATGTGTGTTTCTGTATGTTCTTGTGCGCATGGATGTGTATGAGTGTGCATGTGTGTTTGCATGAGTGCATGTTGTGTGGGCTTGCTAAAGGTACAGGAAGTGGATGATGTAAAGCTGATGAGGGAAAGCAAACGCAAACGCAAAAGCAGCCTATTGAGCATACATTGATTTATCAGCAGGGATCCCTACTTGTCTCAGAGTTACTGATCTACCACACAGCAAGCAATGGATTGGTGAGCCATCAGGGGGGCAAGCTGCACTGAGTGTATTGATAACTTTACTGGTGTAATAAAAGCAGATAAAACTGAGGAGAATTGTGTCTGGCCATTTAAAGAGGAGTTCAAACGGCACACAACCGAAAATAGTCTTGCAGAATTTTGCTCAAATATGAACCTTATTGGCCGTTGCCCTATGGTCTCTCGGAGTTATTTAGCTTGTCCAGTTGTTAGTTGTATCTAATTAAAGAAGGAAGTACTGCTCTTGCAACCCGCACTGTTGAAAAACAACACGGTTGAAAAACAACTCTGGCAGAGGCGATCGCTTCGAGCCACAATGACGTATCACCACATGTTTCTAAGCCAATTCACCCATTAATCCTCAACGATGTATTAACATTTCCCTTGCTGGTGTCAGCAAGAAACAGTCCTCACTGACACCTTTAATACACAATGACTTTATGCATCCTTTAACCCTGGTTCACAGAAATGGGATCTGTGTGTATTTACGTGGTAAGCGCTCGTGATTATGTGAGTAATGGGTGACTTGGTGTCAGAGGCCCTTGGGAGGGATCTTGAGGGAGTAAGGGGAAGTAGGGATGAACCGGGTTAGCTGCAGGCGAGACGGGGCATAGTTTACCATCTGCGTAATGACACTACTTCATTGCTTGCTTGGGGGGGGTGGGGGGGTGGGCCGATAATCACAGGACCAGTGTTGTGGGAGCACAGTAGAGCACAGCTCTATAGCCCAAGTTGGATTAGATTACCGTGGCACCAAACTTGATTGGCACGTTCCATTTTCTGGGCTTTATTGCAGAGGTTGCAGGTCTTAGGAACAAGGGGTGGGGGGCCAAGGAGAGAGGCGTCTAATTGGGCCGGAGAAACCAGCTGTGTGCGAGGCCTCCCCAGGGAGGCCGGCAGCCTTGAAGGAAAAGCCAAGGCATCCAGGTACCCCGTCACTCATTAGAAGTCAGTAAAGAAATGTGTGGACACTTCTTGGTTCTTCTTTCGTCCATTTGTGATTTGTAGATTGTGAGATGTTTTGGTGAGAAGCGTGTGAAGTGTCTTCCTTGGGAGTCAGTGTGTTCTCCATTTCATGAGTGGTATTATAAGAAACTTGTTTCGCTTAAGCTTTGCAGGTGAACAAGAGTTGTCCAAGAACTGTGCAGTGTTGCTCTCAAGAATGGGAACGTGTTAATTGAAGCTTCTGAAGATGAGAGCAACCATCTGTAAATCTGTCTTTCTTGTGACCAATGTATTTTGATTGATGGTCGAAGATAATTCTTTAATACAGCAGGAATGCTGTGATTGTGTTTTCCTTCATTGATTGACATGCCTAATCATGCGCATAATTAGTTTTAATTGATTTGTTTAATTGGACAACAAAAAATTCCCATCTATCACATGTGCGTGATTATAAATTGAAATAAGTGACATAGAGATATAAACTTTCAAGAATAGGGATTTAGTGTATATATATACACTAAACACAATACACAATAATTTACATTTAGTCAGTTATATATATATATATATATATATATATATATATATATATATATACATATATATATATATATATATATATATATATATATATATATATATATATATACATACATTGCCTAATCTTTGTGTATATGTATTCACGTTTACACACATCTGTCAATGGAGTGTTAGTGAATCACAATGTTTTTGGTTTGTGTTCTGGGATAATTAACACAGGTAGAGTGTGCATCACACACTTTCAAGTGACGTACGTCATCTCAAAGACTAGTTAAGGTCATCATTCTGTGGTGACTTGGGTACTAAACACAATGGGCCAATCACCAATATCTTCCTAAGTTATTGCTTACATTTGTTCTTAAGAAAGCTCTTAAGAAAAGTCTATGTGTGTTTCATGACGTGTTCCTTAACAGCAGAATTGTTCGCAGGTGTGGTCTTAGAATGATGCATCCCAATATGTAATAAATTGAAAGCTTGTGCCACGTTGCTATTATTTAGCATAGGTAAACGCCCCGTTAATTCCCATAAAAGATGAGATGTCAGGGCCGTGTGCACACTCGAGAGAAATGTCGAAAAGACGTGGTTAAGACGGTGGAGGCCTCGACTCCAAAAGAAAGAAAAACGTCAGAAATTCTGAAGTGGAGGTACAGCTGCAAGAAGTTGGCGAAAAACGACACATCATATTTACGTAAAACCGTCAGCGGTGGATACAAAGCAGTAAATACGCAAGTGTGTGGTGTAGTTTAGTGTGTGGAATAGGCCTACTTTGGGCCTATAAATACCGTGATCAGTCATTATTATTGGATGGCAAGGTTCCACGTTCATTAACATAATTGGTGTGAATTGAAGGCAAAGCAAAGTTAGTTTATTTATATAGGATAGCACAATTCATACATAATGCCATGTGATTTTCAAATGAGCAGAAGTGTGAGTGGTGTGAATTTATTAAAACAAACAAACATATCATCATGTGTAAAATAATGAAAATTATTAGTTGCAAAATATAAAGGAGAGAAATATTCAATTTAACATTAGAACGGAAGAAAGTGGTATAACTCAATTGTGTGTAAGAGTGTTTTTGGGTGTGCGTAAATGCTGTTCTTACCTAAGAACAAATCCCAAATAAAAAAGCATTGTTGAATGCCAGAATCTTCGTGAAAACTGCGTAAGTGGGGTCTAAGAACACATTTGTTCTTAAGAACATTTGGTGAACGAGGCCCATTGTACCTGGAATATTTTCTTGAAGCATAGTTGCAGACAGCATCAAGCTTAAGGAAAGTGGAGATTTTGGAAGGTGCGCCAGAAGAGAAAAAAAAATAATTATTAGATAGATAAAAAAGTTAAAGGTCTGAGAGCTGAAGGCATACCCTGTGGCCAAGCCTGAGACATAATTGTCATGTGGAGAATGAAATGTCAAAACTCTGACTGACAGTCTGGAGTATGAGAGATGAATGCATTCAATCACAGGTCCAGCAGAAGACAGAGTGAGTTAGATAAAGAGAGAAAGAGACAGAGGCAGAGAGAGAGAGAGATAGAGATAGAGAGAGGGAGAGGTACAGAAAGCAAGAAAGAGAGAGAAAAGAAAGATGGAGAGGGAGACAGAGAGAGCATAAATCAAAGACAGACAGGGTTCTGGGTGTTTAGTGTTACTGAGAGAGAGAAAGAGAGAGAGAGAGAGAGAGAGAGAAAGAGAGAGAGCTAGAAAGGGGAGAAAGATGCTTTATTTCTGCTTACCGTAACTGCCTATACGTACGTAGGTGACGTATGTGACTTTGGAAAAACTTTTATTACTCTAGCAGTTCAAAGTAAAGACGTTAAATTGAAATATTTAGCTTTACCAGAGAAAAAATGGGTCAGACGATAGGCAAAGTCGAGCATGCGGCTAAATAATACCCATAGGCATGTACATAATATAGCCATCTGTATCTGTGCATCAATCTAACAGAATGACATACAGAAGGGCTACGAAGGAGACATTTAATGCCTTGTCAAAACATTACCCCTGCGACTGTTCTCCCTAACATTGACGGAGTACCTTGTCAAGTCATGGAGCGTTTTATATCTCCCATCTGGCTCGTCCTTCTGACAAGCGGCTGAGTCAGAAGGCCGGAGGAATCGCACGCCATAGCACACTCCGTCAGTGACCCATTTACCTCATTTGTTTCTTGCACGACACTATGTTTGAACTTCATCAACCACTGTCACCTTTAGTCACACCCTTTATCATAATCATAAGCGCTTGTCACCGTACCCAAAACAAACCAGTGTTTTGTGTTGTTACCACAACGCGCCAACATGGATAAACTAAAAAGAAAACACCTCTTGTCACAAGCAGCGGTGTGCCCATGTTTGCGGTTTGGTGCCTGAACAAGACAGAGCTTCTGGTCATCACCAAAGCTCATAGACTCTGAATAATATAACAGAATCCACGCGAGTGGTTCAGTCCCAGAGCCTGACAGAGTAGAAGGAAGAAACTGTGCAGCCCCGTCACATTCCCCCAGTCGGACCAGTCACAGCGATAGTCCCTCGTTCATTCCATACGCTCGTTTCTGAGCATGGAGAGTCCTGTTGACAGCAGGAGGTGACAGTGCCCCCTGGGAAATCTGGCCTCCCAGTCTTGGGATCACGGCCCTGCCAGCATGCATTAATATCAGCACGAATATGTCTGGGATATTCCCTGGGTTTGAGAAATCCATGTGATGGAGAAATCCATCTTTATTACACCAGTGCAATTATGTCCCAGACAATCAGTACCACTCAAGACACTGCAAGGATTGTGGTTCTAATCCAACTCAGAATCATCACATATTCCACTTCTTTTCTATTATGTTTTTTTTGTTATGGTTTTGTGAGGGAGAACAAGTCTTTACCTTAATTTCCTGAGCTAACAAAGAAGGGTGAACTCAATTAACTCTTCTCCCAAAAAAATTTCAGAGGTGTGTTTTGCGTTGGAATCTGTTTGTCATTTATCTGTTTTCACTTGTTTTCAAATCTTCCAATTTATCTAACACAACAGATACCACTTACTGGGATAGTGCAATACTGTTATAAAGATACATTTTCAGCCCTGAATCGCCCTCTAGAATGTCTGAAGGAATACTTGTCAAAAAAAAAAAAAATTAACTTGCCAGCCCCTGAAAACCTCATTTGTTTGATGGATTGTAAAAAGAACTAAACTACAGTCTGTCTGTCAAGCAAATGGTTAACATATTCGTCAGCCGTCCTGTTAATGGGTTTGAATCATTTTCCTCCTGTAAACAACCATGAAATTATCTACAAACATTGGAGTGGACAGAAATTAGCAGCAAGCACAGTTAGTACTGTCCTAATAAATCGTCTTTTTTTTATTCTCTGTGTGTGCTTCGTGGTAATTTTTGGTTTGATTAATGCCTGTTTCCTAGCCATCCTTCATGCCACTGAGCAAGGGAAAACAATTAGTTGTGTCTCTTAATGAATCAGGACCGTCGTTAATTCATTTTCATAAAGAGCAAATATGTTGGGGCAGGGTGGGTGTGGAACATAAATCCCCTAGCAGATGTCTACCACTGACATAGGTTTCATTGGCTGAAAGACCCGTTATGACATATTTGAGTATGAAGAATTGTTCATGTTACTTTAGGGAACAATGTTTGAGGAAGTATAAATGCATGTAAATCTAATGTCTGCATGGATATATAGGATTTATTGGATATACTGCTAAATCGATTTATCCAATAGCATGCCGTTGGTCAGTATGGTTCTTGCTGGTGTAAGTAAGTGCGCGATTTAGCCTGTAATCAATTTCAATTGATTGAAATTACATACAAATAATCAGGGACATACAAATAATCAGTGCAGCAAAAAATCATCATCCTACAGTAATATCTCACTTAAAATGTCACAATGTCACAAACACATACAAGTTCTCATTGTGTTACAAGGTAGGGCTGAAACAAAATGTTCAACACAACATGTCCTAAAGGATCATTTCTCCTTTATAGCATTCTCAAAACTATGTATGCTAATTACGCTCTGCCAGTGTGAACAAGGACTGAAATATCCTACAGATGTCCTTCCACTTATCTATTGTGATTGTGCTTCAAACCATGATACCTCTGGACACACACTGGAAACTAACACTGCCACCTAAACATATAGCCTCTTTAAAAAGCATAATGTACAGTAAGTGCATGATACAGTATTTCAATTATTAAAGCTTTTACTTTGTTTCATTCAGAAAGAAGGGATACTCATGTAAATGCAGCTTTAAAAAAGGTTTTCCTCATTGCTTCGGTAATCCCGGTTCACATTATTTGCTACACAATTGTATGAAGCGCCTTGACAGGCTGAATGCTGGTACCTGCAAATGATTATGAGAGGCTCTTAACTGCCCTTGGCCTGATAAAATGTATTGGGGTTGGTCTTACAGTAATAACACCTCGTTGAGCTTTTGAGATTGAATATGCAGTAGTCTAGTTGGAGAAAGGTGCAGAGAAGAGACAAAGAAACAGGAAGAAAGTTAGAGAGTTGAAGAGAAACGTGAGAGATTGATGATGAGATGCCGAGAGAAAGGACGAGAGAGAGCGGGAGAGAGGGGGAGAAAAAAAAGAGGGAGGGAGACATAGAGACAGTGGGAGACAGTGATGTTGCAGGTTTCTTTACTGTCATTAAAATGCAAGCAGCGTTTTGCAGGTCTGAATGTCTGCTACTCTGTGGTAGGTAGCAGATCATTCTGGGGGCACACACATGCTGAAGGACAGGAACGCTCAGGACTGTCAACCTCCAAACATGGCCAGAGCCTTGGGGACCTGGGGGCTAATGCAATCTCTCTCCTCCCCCATCCTCCGCTTCTTATCCCCTCCTCAACCCACCCCTCACTTTCTATAGCCACTGTCCTCTCTCCCTCTGTCCTTCACTCTCTTCTCCACAACAACCCGGTCTTTCTCCTCCCTTTCATCGCCTTTACATTTAGTCATTTAGCAGACGCTCTTATCCAGAGCGACTTTAGGACCATCTGTCTTTGTATCTTGCCTTTCTGGTGTCTACAACTCCCCCACCCCCTCCCTTTCCCCTCATTTCACTCTCTTACCTTTTCCCCTCTGTGTGATTGTAGTTGCCAGGAAATGGCAAAAAGCACTCAATTATTGTGCTCATTGAATCATCAGAGATTATGGCACTGGATGTGTCCTAATGGCAGGCCTTCAGGGACGGAGACAGTGGGTCTGAAAGCCCAATCGGTGCGGTGAGACCAAACAAGACTGATAAGATAAGATATGGATGTCTTTGATAACAGAAGCATGGATGGCGAGTATTGTGGATTTGATGATGGGAGCAGTCTTAAAGGACCACACTGATTCCAACCATACTGGAGGGAGCTATCAGAGGAAGGGATCAAAATGAATGATGAACTTGATGACAGTTAAGATCATGTTTAAATACAATTTAGTAGTAGCAAATGAGTTACATAGGAGTATGTTGCCAGTTGAAAGGTAATTCCAGTAATACACAATTAAACATTATCTTTCTAGTAAATATTGTTTCTCATGAATTAACTGTTGGATATTAACTAAGCTTGCGAACAACAGTACCATAGTACCTGTAATGAACCATATTCCCCTATTTGCCTCATCTTTGACTGTATGGATATGGCACACACACACAACAAACCAATCAGTGTGCCATGTCATCTTGCCATTACATTTCACAAGTGTTTCTTGAGAAGAGAGAATTTATTCAGTTGACTGGATTTGATCTTTCCTGAATAAAATGCTAAAGCAGTTAGCTACTTTTTCAGGACTGGTTTGACATTTTTAGACTTCTGTAGGAGCATTAACACTGTACAACTTACTTGTACTCACTAAAAGTGGGAATTTCAATTTCAATTTTTTATGCTCCTCTGAGATTCTCTCAGCACTTAGGTTAAATGGGCAAGCAAAGTGTGCTTGACTTCATTTATTTTCATTTGACTTACTGATCTTAATGTCTCTGACTTTTCCTTTCAGTCCTTAATGGCACCTTTTATATTTGACACTTCAAAAACGGTCTGAAACTGTGTTAATCTACTTGTCAACAGGGATTGTCGTTTTATCATCACCCCTTCAATTAACATGGATCACAATCCATGAACAACTTTGGACTGATTTTCAGCGCATTAGACAACTACTCAGTACTTTAGATACATTTAAAACAATCCATATATTGTATCAGGCACATGTGAAACAAAGATCTCCAAGCACTGACAGCCAGCTCTCCAGAGCAGGATCTATAACCCACCTTTGTTGGCTATTTTTCAGAGGGTTTATTGTTGGCTGGCTACCTTGTTCTGAACAGTAAACTCTGAACATAAATAGACAGTAGAACAAAAAGACTCAACTGAAACCTTTTTTTTATTTTATTGTAATTGTCCTTTTGAATGATCATTCAATGACCAACATGAGATGCTGTCTACTGGGTGTTTGAAATAAATAGTTGTTATATTATATCAACTATTTCTTTGTTCTAATGTGTGGCATTAACACAATCTGCTATACAACCAACATGAGGAAGGTCATAATGGATAAACTGTATTCAAGCACAGTTTTCAGTGCTTAACATTCTAAAGCCACATGATTGTAATTATTCATATAAAGGACGATTTGGTAATGACAGAGCCAAATGAGATCTTAAATTATAGTCACACCTGACAGATTTACAAATGGCTGCAACACAGTGGTGCTGCTGTAAACATGGATGAGGCCATAGCAGATGCTCAGGGGCAGAGTAAACCTCAACACACACACACACACACACCACACACTCACATCCTCTCCTTCATTCTTTCTTCCTCTTGCTACTTCCTCTCTGTCTTTTGTCTTTCTTTCTTCCTCTCCCTGTCCCCTCTTTAATCCTTTCTCTCTCGACCCCCTCTTCTCTCTCTCTCTCTCTCTCTCTCTCTCTCTCTCTCTCTCTCTCTCTCTCTCTCTCTCTCTCTCTCTATGTCACACGCATACATTAGGCACACAGGATTTGTTATACCCATTTTTCTTTCAGACACACACAAACATGGACATATACACACCACACATGAAGGGCTTCTGAGAGTGCCGTTCTTCTTTTATGTGAAACCCGGTGATGAAGACTGGCCTGTCAGAAGCAGCTACTTCATTACCATTAACATTGGTGTAATCAAGGTGCACTGAGGGGCCTGATTTCAAATTGTTTATACAAAGATAATTCAGAGACAATGCCGACCCCAATTTTTTTTACAATACATAAGAACAGAAATGTTAGCGCAGAAATGTTGTCCAGGAGGCCGCCTCGCTGTTGGACTGGTGCCCGCCACAACGTTCAACAAAAAATCCTCTAAAGCCGAAATTAGCATTTACTGTAATTCCAATGTTTATGTAAAAAGTCCAGTAGGGTGAATAGTGTATAAGTAGACACATACTTGGATTCCATCATGTGGATGTGAATTTCAACATTGTGAAACTACATATTTGTGTAAACCTTTGATTAGAGAAAGCACTTTCTTTAACGAGAGAAAACAATTTTCTCTCTCCATCTAGTTTTGTTGTTAGAGCCTAGTGAGAGCAAACGGTTTACCTATGGTAGAATGTTAGCTGTAACAACACACCATTTAGTCAGCATCTCTATTCTTAACATGAATACCATAATTTTACAAACACAGGGTTGACACGAGACAATCAACAGCATAGCCTTTGAGAACAAACACACATTTGTACCAATGCATGACTTACATACAGTAGATATGGCAGCAAATTTACATTTACATAAAAACATGAAAGTTTAAGGAAGAAGAATGAAAGTATTGTGTTAGTTGGTAAAGGAAAGGAAACATTCATTCAATATGTCCCTCTGTTTCCGTTACACTATAGATGTCCAGTATTTGTTGGACCGAACTGGAAAACCAATTTCCAATCTGAATTCACTCACCCATTATCTATAGTATGAACCTTTTTTTGCTTGCACCCCAAAAATATCGATCAGAGTTTGATTGCTAGAAAGATGGACATAATGAAGTGCGGATGTACAGAAAATACTGAATCGCGCACACAAATACAGCCTATTAGTTGTATGCAGTAACTTATTGTTTCACACAATGGATTGCATTGAAATGTTTATATCATTGTTTTTACCCTGCGCAATTTTTCATATTTGAATTCTTCAGATGTGTTATGGTACAGCAATGTTCGGACCTTAAAACGGACTCGTGAGGCAAAAAGTTTCAAAAGGTAGTTTTTAATGTTCTTTGTTCTAGCAGAGTTAACAATCTGGCAGAGTCTGAATGGTGAGCAGGGTTTACATAGATCGTTGATTGCTGATCTGCCACAGGTGAGGATGGTTGTCTACCCCGGGAGACTCCGCCCATGCACACACACATGGAATAAACAAAAAAGGAGGGAGTAGAACACAGGAAAAAGAGAAACAGAAACAGTGTCACAGCCAGGGGCATGACAAGATGATCCACAACCTGATCTTATAGGTGACCATCTATTTATGTTATGACACTTCTGCATGTTAAAAGGCGCTGGGTAGGTTGGGTACGACCGCAAGCCTGGTCCTTGATCTTCCTCTTGTCCTGAGTGGTCCTGACACATCCCGTGTACAGTACAACTAAGGAGCTTGTTCATTGACAATCAAAGAAATGGCTCACCAGCCAGCAAATCTCTTCTTCTGAGGAGGACTGCATCCCCATCAGTCCTGCTGCCTTTGATAATCCCTCAAAGCATATCTGCTCCCATAATGATCCGCCTTCATTACACCTCATGTCACTTTACTCTTTTTTACTCTCCTTTACATCATCTGCCACTCAGGTAGTAGTCTTTTAACAAAAAAAAAAGAAATTGGGGGGAAAAGCTGAAACATTTTGAACAAGACGAGACAAATGGGATTATTCTTAGATGTTTGAGCCATATTCCACATATATCTGTCCTTTCTATATCACTGGTTTCAACTGGGGTGAAGGCTGCTAATGCTGATCCTGCAAAGTGCATGTGAAATTCCTTGCCATCTCTGAACCCTTACCTTTTAGCCTTCACCTTTCTTTTCATAGGGGCACATTTCTTATAGCGTTCGCGAGTTACAGATGTAGCACCCCCCCCCAGCCCCCAAGCCCCTCCCATCCCTGGGTAATGGTCATTGCCAATATGTATTTATTTGTGTCGTCATTGAATGTTTACAATTTCTTCATGTGTAGGTTCCAATGCAACTTTAGGCTAATGCAGGCAGCCTGGCCTCTTTCACACTGGGCCAACAGAGGAAGAGGTGGTTTCTCCAGTGATGAACTGCTCGGGAACTGATCCCATTATTTCCAGCCCCGTGGCTGGCAGCGGCCGTAAAAGACATAAAGTCTTGGTGCTTAATCCTGTTAGTGCTGCAAACCTGACGTTGCTTATTGGCTCTGTGGCACTGTGTGAACATTTAGGACCTAACTGTTTGCCCTCTAAATATACTGAATCAAATTAGTCCAGTCATATTTTATTGTTGTTATAAGTTAGTAGTTGCTTGTTAGGCTGTCAGTGAGAGAACCAACATGTGGGTGAGTACAAGTTCACAGTGGTTGCATGACTGTACTGTTGGGTTTCTGCTTCCACATTACTTACATAGAAGAAGGCTAGTGCAGTGTAAGAGAGTGGGTGTGAATCTTTTTTCTGCAAAAAGAAAGAAAAAGCAAGAGATTACACTACAGGCAAAAGCGGGAGTTTTAAAGTGACATGATGTGATGCTACTCCACGATGATTCATTTCTCACTCCCGTTGGCAATTAGATGTCAGCTTAGACTTTATTATATTTAATATGTCTATTTCAGTTCTCCTTGGCAGAGGGCAGCTGCTGATGACAATTGGAGAGGAAAGTTACAGTGCAGGTGAAGATGGATTGTGTCGTCAGCTGCAGGGATCATACCAAGCGGAGGTATGGCTGATGCTTGCCAACTAAGGGACCTGGGGACCCTGCCTAAAGGAGGGACACCAGGGCCGCAGAGCTGGCCCGGGGGGGAGGAAATAGGACAGTAATCTCCACTGTGGCGTGGGGACCACACACTGAGGCTAAAATGATCATTTGTCAGACGAGGTGGCATTTCAAAGACAGCTGAATGCTAGTCAGTCTTTCAGTCTATGCAAAACAGTATTCAGCAACATTGTTTGGGATGTGTGCTTTGTGGGAAACAGTTCACTTCATTTGCTAAATATTGACACTTTAACACTTTTAGGATTAATTGCTCTGCATCTATAAAATTACAAATCATTGTTTCCTCATAGAATATTCAGAGCAAAAGTCTTCAACTAAAGTTTGAAGACAAGGCATTTTTAGACAATCACAACATATCTCTTGAAAATGAATGTCCTGTTGCAAGGATAATGGAGCAATCTACATGGTAATGGATATATTTGGAATGGTAAGTGTTGTTAGACAAAGCTGAAATGGACTGTCATGGTTGGGTAATTGTGCTGGGGAAAGCATATGATTGCTTCTCAATGAGAGAATAAATAAAACATTGAGGAGGGAACAATCCTTCAACAGAGAGGAGTACTTAAACTGCATGACCTCGGGATTATCTTCGAAACGTTCTGAATATTGACCACAAAAGTATTGGCTGCTCCACTGGTGAGAATAATGAAAATTTAATTTAAACCAAATTAGAATCGGAAACGTGGATCTCGTGACACATGTCTGTGTGGATGCCGAATCTGCAAGATTCTCCTCTGGTGTTTAAGCTTTCAATTTGTCATACACACATGGTGTCAAAGGGGTTTTAGACTTGGTATCTAATACATGCAATAAGCATAATGGACAAAGTATGATCCTCACCTGTCAGATGGCTCTTCCCGAAGGAGAAGCCCCAGAGTGTAAAATGACAGTAAGGTAATAAGTCCTCATAAAACCCTTACAGGCATATGTAGGCCCCTCTTTCAAGATGGTTCATTTCACATCTTATCTCCTTCTCCTCATACAGTGAAATACTACTCATGAGGTAATCGGTACTCCAGATTATGGAGGAAGGTTCTTTAAATGACATGATAACAGAGAACAGCTAGCTACCCCACATGCTTGCTGGGGGAGTGTGTGTCTAAGGGCTTACAGCCTGCAGGTTAAGTGCTGAGGCAATGGTGAGGCAGGTTTCAAACACCTTGTTCTTTGCTTGTGGTAGTGGTCTTCTTAGCCACAGGCTAAACAAATCAAAAGAGATATATTCTCCGGGAAGGAACATAAGACATAGTTATGGTGATTACATCATGAAAAACTGTACATACACCCACGAGATCCATTCCACATTTTAGATAAAGGTATTCACTTCTGTCACTGGTCTCCAGATATCAATATTGAATGAGTTTTTATGCAATATCTGACACATGACCAGGTCCACCAATGGGATCTAATACAGATTTTCACATATATATATGTACATATATATATATATATATATAAAATGCATTCATGGGGAAAGCACCCCTTCAAGGTAATCTCATTCTAGTCCCACCTGGGACCGCCACAAAGCGTGAGTGCGTTCTAAACGAAAGGTAAATCTCAGTGTCAGGAAATCTCCCTGCCACTCTTTCTGTGCTTCAGCATGTTTCAGTGTGGGAAATAAGACCATCCAGATGCACTGATTCAGCTTACCCCCTATTAGCTGAAAAAGAGAGGTATTAATTACAGAGCAACAACAAACCAAATGACTTCAGCTGGGTGGAGGATGGATAAATCAGCAAATGAACGCTACATTGCCCTTGCGCATGTTACCTCCGCTGTGACAATTTGTTATCTATCACCAAGCAGCTGTGTACCTGCTCTGTTCTGGTGTTCCCTTCCTTTCTCCCAGAAGCGCTTTGCCACCGCACTCAGTGTCTCTCTCTCTCCCTCTGCTCTCTAACTCTCCTTACTCTGTCTCCTCCAGCTAAAATAGCTTGGATTACCCGTAAATATCCGCAACGTGTTTTTTTACCCAGTGTGAAGAGACGAGGGATTTGGGCTTCCTGCTGGCATCTCACATCTTGTGCACTATCTTACTTTGAGAGTCCTGGCCATGTGAATTGGGCATCGTTTCCACTGGTGATTTGAAGGGGAAAGACCCGTTATGTAAAGTGTTTGCGTTGCGGACTTGTCATGTTAAGCATGTGACATGGATTCACCGTATTTACATGATCATATTGGCACCTCCATTGTGTCTGTAAGGGTGTGTGTACCAGGTGCTTGGCTCAAGGCAGAGATAGGGACACATCAGGCAAACCAGCGTAACAGAAATGGGGGGGAAACGACAGCCTTGGAACTCATGCACGCACATGTAATCTTTCCTTAATTCCACCGTTATGAATAGAAGATCTCTGTTCTGCTGCCAACGTGTTGCATGTTCTACGTCACATTTGATATCTCACTTGAAAACCAATATTCTATTTGACTATTGACTCCTCTCACACTGGTCAGTGCATGTGTGTTCTGTAAGAACATATATACAGAACACACTGAGTGTCATTTGATTTTTGATACCAATACAGTGCCAATATGATATACTATAACATCAAACCCTAGCTGGCACCCCTGTATTTAATCCCATGTAATCGCTCTTTATTAACACAAACTGTCATTGATAAACCAGGTATTTTGACACCTACGTGAATTATTCATGTGTATACAGCTCTTCTCAGAAGATCCTTGCTGGATGGTGTGCAAAACATCTACTGTAAGAAAAGTGGTTGGCTAAGTGAACACATTCAGTGATGTACACGACACAGCAGCCGTCTTTGCTGTGTCCTTCGGCGTTCAACCGATGATGGGCGGCCAGCTTGTTATCGTTTTCTTCACGGTCCACAGTTTATTTATTTGTCTGTTTTCATGGTTCATGTATTGCCATTCCGTTCTCCCAGGCACCTCTTGTGGAGCAGGGTGATTTCCAGGTTCCATTGTGCTGACACTCATGCTGTTACTGCAGAAGGGCCTGCTTCTGTCCTCAGGCCTGTACCTGACTTTGGAGTGAGGAAGGTACCGAGGCAATACTTGGATCTTTAATTAATGTGCTCAGGTAATAGGTGCCATCTGGGGATGTTCTTGGCCACTAATCACACACACTGAGACCCTTGTTGGGGGCCAAATGTAATGTCTCTCATCTCTCTCTCCTACCTAATTACACTTTCTTTACAAACAGAGCAACGCAAATAGAGCTTAGCCAATATTCCGTTTATAACCACTGTTATACTCCCGCAGCCCCCAAAAGAGGGTGAGACATAGCAATTACAGGAAAATCAATAAGCGCAATCATTGCAGCATGGGGTATTCTTATGAGGTCGTTAAAAGGATTGGGCGGAAAACCAAATGAATGTGAAAGGTGTAGGTCGTATCGTGGAATGCATAACATTGGGAGGCAATGTGCATGGCATACAGAGGCAAGGCAAATGGACTGTCACAGAATATAATACCACCTCATGACATAGCATACTAGTTAGATCGAGAGGAGTAGAGCCTGGGTTTTTAATCTGCCATGTGTTTATTCTGTATATTATTTTGTTTGCATTTCCTCGAAATAGCTTGACTTGGATATTTTCTCATTGCAAAAAAAAACAAACTAAAAGCATCTGTGTTATGAATTATTTTGGGAGAACAAATCTTATTCTTTTTAAATCTATAGCTAGGCAATGCAAGTGGAAAGATTAAAAAGACTGACAGTAAGGACTCAGATTAATAACACAATGGCTAGCGGATGAACAAAAAAGATCCACATTGTTTAGTATTAAGAAATGTGAAATTGGCAAAATGACCTTGGTAGAACCTGGATTAAGAAAACACAGGAAGGATGCTTGAAAAATTGGCAACATCCCTTTGGAAACATCTAAGATACGCTCCTGACTAATCGGGTTACCCCAGTAAAAATAACCATGCTTTCAGGGTAGGACATGATTCTGTTCGCATTGTAACCCAAAGCCTTCATTTTTTTCATTCAAGAGTCGATCCATTCCCATCCACTCAACTTTTTACACATGAAACAAAACTGAGGAGCCTCTGAGACCAAAACATTTAACGTCACATTCATTCTCTAATGTCAATCGATCATCCGTGTAAACCCTGATCGTGTACCCAGGTTGCCTTACCGACCCTTATCCAAAAAAAGTGAACGAATGTTTACGGACTTGGACGTTTTAGCTTGTCTTTTTGCTTGGGCGGTCGATTGAGAGGCGCAAGACAAAGAAGCGGAGCTGTGAGGCCATGGCTGTGAGGCTGTGACTGTGAGGTCGTGACTGTGAGGCCGTGGCTGTGAGGCCGTGGCTGTGAGGCCGTGACTGTGAGGTTGTGACTGTGAGGCCGTGGCTGTGAGGCCGTGGCTTGTGAGGCCGTGGCAGTGAGGTCGCGGTGAAGGTGCTCCCTCGTGTCTGCAGGCCTCACGCCCCACTGAAAGAGCTGCAGGCACAAGCTGTTCTCAAAGCTGACGAGCAGCAGGGAGGCCTATCTGTGTCACGCAGTGTTAGCGGTGTAGGGGACACGCAGGGGACGCGACACAACGAACTGGATGGTGCTAATGTTGCAGCAAAGAAAAAGATCCAAAAACTCAACTCCATAAAAAGGCTGCCTAAAACATTGCTGGTGTTACTGATAGTGGTTGGGGTTCAGTTAGTCGATTGTGTCACGATCCGGTGTTTTGAAACTATGTCTCTCACCTCTTGCCCGGGAGCTTGGAAGAGAGATATGTTCCGAGTTCTCCTCTAACTTGCCTTGGCCCAGTTTCAGGTCCTACATCTCCAATCCGTCTCCCCTCAGCCGAGCCGATAAGCGAAGTGGAGCGAGACGCCAAAGAAAACATGGATTCGTCGGAGAAAAACCGTGGACACTGTTGGGATCAAGCCCAGATGCTTCCCTCTGCTTCCCTGGATCAGGCTGGTACTCTGGAGGAATATCGGGGAGCCGAGGCTGCGGCAGTGTTTAAGTCAGAGCACGTTACTCTACGATCGTTCCTGCTGATACACTGTTGAGTTTGTGTGATGCGGGGGGGCTTATTTAGTCCACCAGCAAGTACAGAGCAGAAGGCTCAAAGCTGTTTGTAAATCGTTATTAACTCCTTTAGACTCCCTCTTATTTCTTAATCTGTGCAAGAGGTTTTTCCTTTGGTACAATTGGATGCCACTTGATGGGCACCCAACTTCAGACTCTCCTGCTGCTTCTACAAATGCTTGTTCTAACCTCAAACCTAAACTTACAAAACCACTACACTTTGTGTAAGATTGTTTCTTACCCTACTACATTTGTGCACATTTGAAAAATGTCTGGTGAGTAATACACAATATGCAATTGTTAGCGCTTCGCTTTATAGATGGAAATAAATATAGATATATATTGCAGTATATATTAAGTGAAGATTTGGCAGTTGGTTTTGTACACTCAGGAATGCTCTAGGAGAAGAAAACATACCTTACTTCCAATGATTGTAATAAATAAATACATCTAAATATACATGCTAATGTTGTTCCTCTTTCGACGCTAATGTCACTTATTTTCTTTCAGTACCAGAGAACATCTTTGATAGAAAGGTCTTCCATAAAGGATGAAAAACACTAATGACTTTGATGTCAAAGAACAAAATTCCAGAGAATGGCAGGGAAAGGAAATGCCAAAATAGAACAAAAATGGAACAATGAGTTCTCTTTGGTGAGTCATATTCGCATTGACAAAGGAACACTTTCCACAGGTAACACAGGTACAAACCAGAAAGAACAAAAATACAAAATTAACAAAAATTTACTAGAATGTAGCTTTTATGTAACCTTTCATGTTTCATGTTAGTTTTTCTCAAATTAACTTCAGTATATCAATGTTTTTCATGTGCTAATATGATGGATTCAAATATAAATCAATATCCCATCAATCAATAATGCAACTAAATGTGAAATACAATGAATTACTGTGTACTTTTACTTTTATGCGGCATATGGCTGGGCTTTCAAAAAGGATATTTATCATAAGGGATATTTTCAATATCCAATAAGTCGGCAGTGTGCTATTCAAACACAGAATAAAGAAACCTGGAGCAGGTTCCTATTGTCTACTTACGACCACAGTTTCATACAATACACCTTCAGATGTACATTAGAAGGTGAACACATAAGTGTTCCATTAAAAACTGAACAATTCATTCAAGTCACTTTCAGTGTGGAGCTAATGACATGTCTGCCGCCAAATACAAGGTACAGCCAAATGCAACGATTAAATCTCAGTTAGATGGTGAATGTTGCATAAGAGACCCACATATCCACCATGCCGATATCCCAATCAGTGAGGTAATGTTTGAAAATGTGCTTCACCTTACAGTCATTATTAAACAGACATTACACATAAACGTGTGATTTGAGAGAACCGAGGCGCCTGGCTGTGGGCGTCAGGTGTAATCATTTTGGGTTGAGGATATTTCTAAGACACATGGCCCAGAATTCTACTGACATCTGATGGCCAGTTTTAATCACGTCAGAGGACACTCTGTGACAGTGAATCGTTCATCTGACACCTCGGGCGACACAACAAGAGATGTCAGGGAGCAGGTTGTAACACTTCACGCTGTCCACGCTGACCCTGTGGCTAAGTGCTTACCTGGTCTTGTTGGACATGTACAGATCAGGACAACCTCATTGCACCTACCTATCCTGCAGCAGCCCTCTCTGTAAGGAGCAGAAGGTTCACATTCTGACACGTTCACCCTCCCTTACTTTGTACTGCAGATGCTGAAATTCTATCACCTCAGTTAGGGTTAGGGTTAGAACCAGTGTCACTACTTTCAGTCCTTGTCTGTACTGTTGTCTGTGATACTCACTAAGTGGCATATTTCCACACTAGCCATGCCAGGGTGCAATCCCAGCCTTCATTAACCAATCTAATTTAGGAAAGAACTAGAGTAAATTATCTAGTTTAAGTAGCTATTTTCACTTGAGTGCAGATATTTAATTATAAACTCTTGTGGTTTGGGGAAAGGGCGTGAATTATGTTAACATTTTTGTTCTTCTTTGTATTATCATAATGCATGTAAAAATTCAAGAAAGTGTGTTGCTAATGCACATATTTGCTTTTGGAGGTAGTGAACCAGCTCTGCATTCATGAATAACAGAATACAGGCCTCAGGTCAAGGCCTAGAGATAGAGCTGTCAAGGGGGTTTGTGAGTACAGAAAGGGTGACTGACTGAGAGAGAGAAGGGGGGGGGGGAGGGTGATGCATCATTGTTGACTGTATGGTGGCCTCAGCCACTACCCCAGTATGATAACTCTCCCTCACCACAAGCATAAGGCCACACGGCTGTCACAGAGAGCAAGCTTATTTTCCCTTTGCAGCCTGTGTAAGTGTAGTCCAGCAGCCTGTGTAAGTGTAGTCCAAAATGCCTGTGTAAGTGTAGTCCAAACTGCCTGTGTAAGTGTAGTCCAAACTGCCTGTGTAAGTGTAGTCCAAAATTGCCTGTGTAAGTGTAGTCCAAACTGCCTGTGTAAGTGTAGTCCAAACTGCCTGTGTAAGTCTAGTCCAAACTGCCTGTGTAAGTGTAGTCCAAACTGCCTGTGTAAGTGTAGTCCAAACTGCCTGTGTAAGTGTAGTCCAAACTGCCTGCGTAAACAGCAGATGAATCGGTGGTCTCTTAAAATGACTGAGTGCTTAAGTAAGCCATACTTAACATTTTCTTCAATTTCTGACACTAAATTGAAATTATAGCTTATATGTTCATATTGCCCCATCTAGATGTTACAAATAAAGTAAACCTGTTACTGTTATAGTTTCTGTAACTAGTTGGAGACAACAGGGGACGGGTTGTTTTCATCCTTATTCGTATAAGTTTAACTTATTTTAGAGTTATTTCCGCTGGAATAGATTTCATGTTCCAACCGAGGAGGGCTGGTGCTATCTTAGTGTCTAAGGCTGCATCAAATACCCTTTTTTGCCATGTTAAATTGATGCACTAGTCCACACTTGACCGGTGGGGACCTCATTCCAATATGACTGTAACTGTTAGCTGCTCCTGGCATTCTCTAATCCCTGCTCTCCCCTCTCTGTCCCCCCCCATAGACATCCCTTGTGGTGTGGGGGGTTTGAGATGTCAGCACCTGCCTGGTCGTCCGTCGGCCAATGCTGGACCTGGTCGTCAACCGGAAACCAGTCTCCATGAAGGCCAACAGCGAGTCTCCCGATCCTGTCCGACATCTTTAAAGTCGAACAATGGATTTTGTTGTTTCAAAACCCATTGACACTGTATGACTATGTTTAGCCTGTGTTCTGCTCCTCTCTCTCACCAACCGGCTCTGGAGGAGGGGAATTGCTCCTCCTAAGGTTTCTTCAATGTTTTCTCCTGTTGGGAGAATTTCTGGGGGTTTTTCCTTGTCTTCCTTGAGGGTTTAGGTTGGTTGAGGGGCAGTTCTATGAGCATTCGTGAAGCCCCCTCTGTGACATGCTTGCGTGTAAAAAGGGCAATACAAATACATTTGATTTGATTTAACCCTCTTGATTCATGTCTTGGTTTAACTGTTCAACAGTCCTATGGCAGTAAAATAAAAATACAAACAGCGTTCCATACAGTTCATGCCGCCGTATCCATAAACGCATTATTTCCATGGTAGCAACTGTTGTCTTCACAAACCAGGATGTTGGAGGTCGGACGTTGACACAGAGAGGACTTTGCAGATCAGTGTGGCAGGCAGACAAGCAGATCTGCCAACTGTGAGCCAGGTGGGCCGAAGCCCTGGAGCTCAGCTAGTGGCCCCATGTGAGGCTGATGGCTCTCTTAATTACTGTCCTGCAAAGCTGTGTTGGTTTAAGATTAACTTAAACCCATCCCCATCTGAGTGCCTCCATCAACTAAAGCTTGACTACTAATGAACTCTCCCCAAAGCCCCATTTCTGAATTGACTATATGAAAATAAAACACACCCCCCTGCCCTCTTCGCTCTCACCCCAACGCAGTTTTTTTATTGGTGCGACCCTTTGTTTAACAAGTGTGATTTTACCGGATTACAGGGTTGGCCCGAACAACTGGGTGGCGCCATTTCTCCCAACCTGGGCGAAGCTTGTGAGGCGCTGCGGTGGTACCTGATTGGACACAGATTTCGACAGCGTCTCTCCGAGCGTACGAGGTCCATGCTGCGTGCAGCTGTGTGCATTTCTGCTCAGCAAACCTACCGCCACGAAAGGGAATACTTCACACCTCATCACAACATCCTAATGCAATGGCCCATTGGGCCGACGCCTTTTGCGAAGGCCCCATGTTCAGTATCTTTATAGTTTAACATTTCCACGTAAGGAATTGATTTGAGGAAGCTTCTTCCAGTGCAAGTTCTAAATGGCCACAGGAGTACAGAATCTGGTGCATCGTGTGCGAGCTCTTCTAGAATGAAGTGTTGGTTTCCCCCATCACACAGAGGGACGCAAGGTGGTTTTACCCTGAGCAATTCTGATCCGATTGACACTGATGACTCATTTCTATTCATAGCTTTGCATTTGTAGAGTGTAAACCACGTAACTTCAGGATCATCAGGGTTCTTTAGAAACACTGATAACGGAAGACATTATCTAATCGTTCAGGGCTCTATTTATTTAGGACGGTATGAAATAATGATAAGACGTGGCAGTGCATAATCTGGTGCTACTTACTAATGTTTATTCATGCCTAGCTCTGTTGGAGGTAAAATTACTTTTTGATTGAGTTTTTTGTTTATTTTGTTTATTTTTTTGTGAACATTACAGTACTATAAGACAAAAGCAGTCTGTGGAAATACCTTATTCTCTAGACAATTATCCAGAAAACTGTTCTGATCCAGTTTCTGAGTTCAGATTTAAATCCAGTAGAAGCCAAGCATAGATTGCACATGGGTTGATGGGGGGTGTGTATGTGTGTGTATGTGTGTGTGTGGGGGGGGGGGGGGTCGGTTAATCGCTAAGCTTGAGTGCAAGTCATAGTCGTATTGGTTTACTGTGCTCGCCTGCAAGGGAGTTTGCCTGACTGGGCACGGCAGGTAGAATCTACTCTGCACCATGCTAGTGTTTACCAGACTCCCAGTCTGCTTGACACGTCTGCTCCGCCTCATGTGCTTTCAGTCAAGACTTTAGCGAGTGGTTCAATTGGCCATCTGTCAATACTATTTAATGTCTGCTAAAGAGATTCAACCCCCCTCCCTCCCTCTGTCCTTCCTTCCTTCCTTCCCTCCCTCCCTCCCTCCCTCCCTCCCTCCCTCCCTCCCTCCCTCCCTCCCTCCCTCCCTCCCTCCCTCCCTCCCTCCCTCCCTCCCTCCCTCCCTCGATGCTCTGTTAAAGATTCTCCTTGTTCACCCTGGTTCATCAATCACATTTTGACCTCAGTTTTCTTAAACGCCCCTCAGTGAAAGTCAGTCTCAGAGAGCTGTCTCTCTTGCTGGCCTGCTAATGGAGACAGCACAGTAGGTCTCGTTAATGACTCATATAAAGGCTAAGCATCTCTGCTGTATCCATATGCTTGCTGTGTCATTCCCCATGCTGTACTTTTGTAGCTACCATACATAAATATTTGCACCGACGAGTAAAGATTATTACTTAAGCACAGTTTAATTAGACATATGCTTAACCACTCTGTCAATGATTCCGACACTGCAAAAACTGGTTTTGTGTCAGTTCGACAGATGGAATCATTTTGAAGAAGTCTCACGGCAGTCTCATGGCATTTGGATGAGTCTGAGTGGATAGGTGGCGAGGATGAGTGTTTGCTATGATGGGTGAGTCCCCCTGGGAGAATCGATAATACGGATCAAAGATCTGATGATAGGGTCAAGGTCAACTTCCTTTGCCAGACGAGGGCCGGAAGACTGGCAGAGCCTGTCTTTGTCAAGGGCCATCCCGACCCAGACCAGTTCTGCACCAAACTCTTCGCTAGGTCCTAACAATGTGGCCCCAGCTGGGGAGCTCTAAACCCTAATGTGACCTTGGCTTCATCCATCTTTCACGAGACAGACTGACAGAAACGGCAGGGAAAGGAAGGCCAAGGCATTCTCTCAATAATTAATCAGCACAAATCAAGGTGTTTTTTAGAACCAGACCCTTGCGTGTCACACATGCTTTTGCTGAGAGGGTGTTGACAGGGGGGCATGTGTTTTGGCATGCATGTGTAGAGTGGGCACATCCAGTATGTTCCTCTTCCTCAAGTATGTACTGAATATGCTTTCTTCTTACACTCTTCTTGAACTATTCATGATAGGGGAAACACTTGTGCCATGGCCATTGTGCTTTTCTATTGATGTGTTTCCGTAAGAGAGGCATGGTTCGTAACGAAACAACACTGTGGCACAAGGCGACAATGGTGGCGGAGACCTTGACAATGTAGCATGTCGACCATTCTATAAAATGAAAAGATCTTGCTATGTATTTCGAATGCAGGGGGATTCTATAGATCGGCTCTAATCCCAGAGTGTGTACTGTAGAAGAGAGGTTGATGGACAGGAGGGTTGGATAAAATATTGAGGACACCCACGCTGCAGGTTCTTGCTGAGCAGAAGCTGTCAACCAGGGATTAGCAGAATGAGCAAAAGGCCTACAATAGACAGCAGCTTATATACTTTAGAAGACAGGATTTCCGTTTTAATCCACTGTAAATTAGAAAAAGAAACAGAAAATAAAATCATTGCTGGTAGGCCTAACTGTCTCTTGCAGGCAGCTTACACTGAAAAGGAGAAAGCTACTGTACTAAATAATAAAGAGAGGAATAAGGATAATCTGAATATATTGAAGTTTACAAGATTAACTGACGACATATGCTGTACAGAAAAGACTGAACAGTATGCGAGTGAAGCTGAAGTTTATGTGTGTGTTTGTCTTTCATATATACTGTATAATGTGTGCACACACACACATTGTAACACACACACACACACAGACACACACAGTCTAACATACTAACAATTCCTTCACTCACAGCTGTGAATTGGTATTAAATGCAAATTTCCTTAATGGCAAAGGTGTGAAAAATGAAATGCAATTATGAGGGCTTTGTCTGAGTGTTCTGCAAATCCAGTGAAATAATTGCATCCAGGGTCAAGCTCATAATAGCAGGCACCCACAAATTCACTTAATTCTTCCAATAGCCAAGACACCTCACCAGATGTTGGTTGGCCTCTCCTCCTCCTCCTCTGACTCCCACACTCTGCACACTACCTATTATCAGGGTATGGAAATGAAGACCAAGAACTGTTCGTCTGAAGCGTGGGGGCAAAGCACACAGGGTTCCTGGGTGTCCTTGCCATCCTCTTGTCAGACTGTTGTCCAGGATATCCCATGGGCAATCCTGTGGGCCGCAGAACTACTGAGTTGTGCAAAGTGATGAGTCAGGGCAACTCTGAACACCGACCAGACACTAAAGACGAGTGGGATGTAGGGATAAAGGCATATTTTTTTAACAGCCTCAACACCTGCATTGTACTCTCCTTTTATTTTAGAAAGAAAACAAGCTCCACATTTTTATTTCTTCATCTTTTTTTCAGTTTGGTAATATAATCAATTAGCCTTTTGTTTCTAAATCATAACTTTCTACCGCTGCCATCTGTTACAAGCCACTGGCACAATATTTCATGGGCAGCAGTGATGCCAAAATGCCTTGTTATGGTGTTAGCAAGGTGAGAGAGATATGTGGGAGATAAGAAGAGTGCCAGAGAGAGACAGAGAGGGACATCATTTGTGCTGAAGTCCACACAGCAGAAACAAAACAGAAAGGCAAATATTAGCAGTAGCTGCAAAGCATCAAGGGGAATATCCTGATTGATGTGCTTTTCATTGAAACGAATAAGGCAAATCACATGCAATGCAGAGTGATTGGATGGAAATTGTGCACTCCATTCAACCCACAGGGAACAGGACGTGACCTCAAAACTATAAGGATAACAAACATGAAGGTATGGTTGGCATTGATTCATGTGGCAAAGACCTGCCTTGAATAGCATAAGTGATGATCAAAGAAATTGGTTTGGGTAGAAATTATAAGAAATTATATATATATATATATATATATATATATATACAGTATATATATATATATATATATATATATATATATATACTGTATATATATATATATATATATATATATATATATATATATATATATATATACAGTGTGTGTGTGTATATATATTATCAAACACACTTAAAATGTTTAGATCTGATCAAGCAATCCAGTATATTGTACGGGGTTGCTCGATTGAAAAATCTTAACTAATATTTTTAAGTGTGTTTGTTATTGTAAAGTCTAATGCCCTATGCATTATCTTTCAACCCTAGCATCTATGTGGGCAAAAGTAGGATAAATGGAGTGTTTCTCAGGAGCCTTTTTAAAGCAGATCAATAGATACAAAACAAACCTGGAGAAAGCGGCCCACCACAGATCTTCAGGCACACTGGGCCCTGAGCACTGATGTGCTAACATCCTTTATAAACCAGCTCTTATTAGCAGTAAGTGAGGCCTTCTCTACATTTCAATAAAGCACCAGTTGATCAATAAATGTCAGTGATGCTGGCTGCATGTTATATTAAAATAGATCTTCCACCAGCGGGAATAAGGGATTGAGGCTCCCGTCAGCAAAGGGAATCCATTGCTTTTTTACTCTTCAAATTTGTGAAAGACATATTGCATTCAGCTTCTCTTTACATTGTATTTTTTAACTGGCAGTGGAGAAAATTTCAACAAAAAACAAAATACAATTTACCCACCTTTAACGCTACAGAGGGAACATAGGTTTCCTTGTTTGTTTACCCTATTTGTGATGGAGGGATATTTGGAAGGATATTTGGAAGCTAACTTGACAAGCTTTCAGGGATTAGTTCTTCAACCACATTGATCTAATAGTCTTCTCAGTTAAACTAGACTCTTTACAATTCGGCCTTATTTTTCTTCATTTCTAGTAATGATGACGTCTTATTGAGATGCTTCCTGTGAGATCCTGTTCAATTGCAGGGCTTCTGTCAGCTCCATAACATGTTTTTCAATATTTACACAATACATACAGTCCCAGTAAAAAGTTTGGACACATTTTCCCATGTGTCCAAACTTTCGACTGGTACTGTAGACACACACACACGCACACACACGCACACACACACAGAGATACACATACGCACACATACAGATACACCAACATACACAGCCACACATACACATACACACACACACATAGATACATACATACATACAGATACACATACAGATAGACATACCAGACACACATGCACACACACAAGCAAAACACAGGTTGGCACAGTATCAAGTTGTTACAGTAAGATCACGTACAGTACCAGTCAAAAGTTTGGACACATTTCCCCATCCCATGTGTCCAAACTTTTGACTGGTACTGTACATATGTGCACCTTTACTTTTTGATGTTGTTTAGTATTTGCTTCATAACATATATGCTTCTTACTGTAAGCAGCACCCAAAGTCCCTCATTCAATCTGGCAGCCCGTAATGGTGCAGACACAACGCCAAAGCTTTGCAAGTGACATGGAAAACGTAGCCACTTTTATCTTAAATTGGCCCTCTGATGTCTCCAGGCTTTCAAAGCAAAACCAGGAAAGCTTTCCCAGCGGGGACAGCCATGTTTCGAACCAATAGTATCACTGCTACTAATAAAGAACCAATAGTGTGGGAGCAACTTTCCTCCTACGTTTTTGTTCCTTTTTTGTTCTTTGGTTTGCGCTTAGGTCAAAGTGCTTTACAAGACTCAGACTCACTCCCCAGATTCGTTTTCTTTGCTGTATTTATTTACCTTCGGTCTTCACAATCAGATATGTTTCCACAGTTCAATGAATTAACGACAGCAGAGCAAAATAAAGATATCTTTAAAGATAAAGATAAATTAATAGTATCACTGCTACCAATAAAGAACTTCCTCGTGCAGCACTATTGAAGCAAAAACGTGCAAAAATTCTTGAAACTGCATGTTTACAGTCCCATCCCAAATGAGAAGAAACTTTCTTGAAACTGTTTTTCCTTTTAAAGTGCTTATCATTAAATGACCATGTGTACTCTAATGTTTATTTAAATGTTTGGTGCCTCCAAAATTACTCTAGCACTTATCATCGCACTGGTTTTTGCTACAATTCACCAACGGCAAACCTTTGAGGAATCTGCCAATTGAATCAACCAGGAATAAGCAAAGACCGATGTCCCTCGTTAGCATGAATTATCAGCTTCTGTTCAGCTTTCTAGAACAGAACTAGGCACACCAGTGGGACCTTGGCTACCTCTGACTGCTTCCTTTGAAGGAAATAATACAACAGACAAATATTCATAAGACTGGCATTAGGGACTCATGATGTGTAAATTTGTGATGTTCTGAGAATCTGTTCTGTTCTGAGGTGTCCGTGTGTAGCATCATTGTTTATGTGCTATATAATATACACGGTATAGAATAAATATGTTTATACATGGCAGATAGGTGATTAGATTACCGTCACTGACATTGATGTACAGTTTTGTTCTGTTTTGTTTCATTTTGTTCACTAACAATGAGCCTTGTTATAGAGAGCACCTGTCTATATGTCATAGGCTTGAACATTGCCATACTTGCTAGTTGGGCAGTAATGTTCCAGCAATTGAGTTGTCACTGCACTATCCAAAAGGATGTGAATGTGATACTTACTGGTCTTTAGTGGTGACAGAAGGGGATTCAGCCACCACAGGAGGGCAATCAATGCTCAAATCTCTCTCTCAGATCTTCTACAGGGGGGAGAAAAGGTTCCTGGTATTGGTATCAATATGTCTTGGTATACTCTTCATCCCGCCTTGAAGATATCAAAACATTTAAATTAAATCGTTAGATTATAATGACACCATGTGAGTTCTGTTAACCATGTCCCTTACACAACACAATCTGCCCTACACAATAATTAAAGGCGGCCATCTTGGGTTGCATTCACACAAAGGGTGAGGGGCAGGGAAATGCAGCTAATGGTGTTTCAGACCTTGACCGTACTCGACAAAATCCAATGCTATTTACCCATCCTCAGGATTAGGTGCACTCCTGAACATTATGGCGGGAAATAGGAGTCACTGAGGTTAGCTTTATAATTAAGTTCAGAGATAAAGAAAAGAGAAGGAAGGTTAATTCTTATTCAACCAAAGCAGGACACAACAGATATTACTCAAGGGAACTGAGAGTGCAGAGGAGAGAAATTGGATTCAAGATCATATATTTCAGTAAGTCACCTGTCTGGACTCTTTGAGCAAATCTACCTTAGATGAGGACAACTGAACAAAATTATCGACCAGATTATGTATTTTTTCTAGACATTGTTATATCAAACCTGTAGTTCTATTGATAGCCAAATAGTTCATATAATTTACATGAAATTATACTTATAAGTGGCTTTAAAAGGATCCTTGCAAACTGAAGGTGGTTATCAGTTTACAATTAGTAAATACTAGAAAATAACAACATGTTTCTTTGTGTATCTATTGCAACAAATCAGCTTGATTATTAGGATTTCAAACACAGACCCATGTATTGTTAACAAAGTATCAGCATCAGTGATCGCATTAATTCACTAACATTAAAAATTGTTAAAAATAAAAAAGTATCCACTTCATACAGCCAGCCTTGCATCCATAAAGAAACCCTTTGAAAGAAGCTGACTCAATACACACGTGTCTGTCAGATCTGGCTATATCTGCGTTGTAGGATAATTGCAACACAAACATTACAATTTGAAAGAACACTTTGGGACATATTTTGATGATTATATACATTTGCTTCAATTGATCAACAAAAAAGGCCCGTCAGCAGCACTTGTCAATACATCTCATTTACCTTCAATAAATGAAATGCTTTGGGTTTTAATTGCTAGTAACCCCATGCCCCAATGCAGGGGCTGATGCTTTAAAGTATGATGAGGACTAACTCCCCCAGGACCACATAGGACTATATTAGCCAGCAGCAACGGGTCTCACTTGGCTATCAAACGATGGACCCTTCAATTAGCAAGCACAGCGGTTTCACCAAATCTCCCGCTCGATTCATTTATGTCCCCTCCTCATTAAAATGATAGTTCCTTGAATGTCTACCTTACTGAATATATACTATTTTCACCATCCACACTATTACGTAACATGCAGGCATCCTATTAGTTTGAATTTCAAAAGTGCATCCAATCCAAGTAATACATAATTATTGTTTAAGTTAACTTCAGTAATTGCAAGAATTATGAACTGAACGGACCCCAAGCCTGTTAGCTATGGAAAAATCCCAGCGACTATTTAGATGTTTAAATAATGCGATGAGGTACAGCAAAAGGTGGCATGATTTCTGGTAATCAAAACATCTTCTCTTTGAAGTACTAATTACTCACAGCTTTCATCTGTGTTCATCTCAAGATATATTTCGTTCTTTAATCCCCAGAGTGAAGGACACAGATTTATATGTTAAATTTTCCTGGGGCCTCAGGCTTAGCATTAAGCATCTCTTTTAATAAAAAAGTTGTTGGCTTGAGGGTTATGGCAACATTTCCACTGCAGAGAAAGACAACTTCATCTTAATTAGATCTTGATAACACATTACTTTAGCCCTGTAAAGCTAGAAGTTATGTGGTTTAAAAGGATGCTGGCTTTTCAAATGGCAGTGGTGATGCTTCAAACGCATCTTCTTTCTGTTTGACATTTAACATTTATTCTGCAAACGGAATGTTATTTCCTGTTTATTTACTTGGCCCTAACAGTGAAGAAGACAAGTACAACGAAGGAGAACATGTTTCCATCAGTAATACATCACAGGGCTATCACGCTTCAACAAATTGCTGAAAACAAATATTCCACACTTGTCGGTTTCTTTGTTGTGTTTGTTTTATTGTCAGAATGTAAAAGTGCTGATAATACGTACATTGTGTGACCTCAATTATGTTCTTAAGTGTTCCTCCGTCATGTGGACAGGACCATCCGGCTGACCCCCACCATGGGATCCTTAGTCAGGCTTTCAGGCTCCATCGCCAGACTGAGCTTCTGGTCCCTGGAGTGCTGGAACTATGGGAATTCCCTCTCCTACTGATAAAACTGGCATTTCTAAACACTGAAAACTCCACTGGAGGAAAACTGGAGCAGATGTTGGACACTGGAGCAGAACTGGAGTAAGGCCTACATTGTGGTGCAAAGTATCACTTTTGTCTGCTCATAACCTTCCTTGTTATGTTTGAAGTGAGAATATTCGGAATGTAGATTCAAGGGCAGAATTGCACTTCAAGGACACATGCCATATGAACAAAGGATATTACTGGTGGCATACAGTGACTTTTACCAAGATCATATTGCTACTGGAATCTTCAGAAGAAAAGTATCGGATCACAGAACATTATCTGTATTTAAGAGGTTGCTTTTGGTCTCTCTTTCACTTAATTATAGACTACAGATGGAGGTAACGTTGATACCAAGGACTTAACACTAATCATACATTGCCAACGGCATCTTTGCATGTCAACATAAAAGCTTCAAAAGTGGGGGACATAATTTAAAAGCGTTTGAGGCCGTTAGATTAAACTCGGATGGAGACAATTATCTTCATACATGGGCTATCATTGCAGATTGCCCTCAAGGTGCAGCACAGCATTTTAATGCTCTGTCTTTTGTCTCTATTCTATTCTTATGATGGATGACTGAACAGGACACCTCAGCTGGAAACCAACATGCAGTGACCTTTAGTATGTGGCAAAACCTTCATTACCACAGTCAGTGGGAACTCATGAAGAAGCCAATGCACATTGCGGACATTAAAACGACAAACTCCCTCTAGGTAATTTTGTCACATTCTACAGTAACTGTATCTAGTTTTGATGACTACAATTCCCAACTGGAGGCACCCTTGCAATTCATAAATCTTGACCCTACAGTACATTTAATTTGTGGTGTTTTTGTTTAGTACAATATATTGCTTTCTTGAATGCATTAAGGAGGTGTGGTGGTTAGGCTTGTTTAAACTGTCCTAATAATCATTGCAATGCCGCTTGGATTACTGTAACTCTTTATATTGCGGTATATCTAAAACTCAGATTATGCGTCTGCAGCTCGTTCAAAATGCTGCTGCCAGATTTCTCTGTAGTTGTCACAAACATGAACACATGACTCCCATTCTCATTTACATTACATTTAGTTATTTAGCAGATGCTATTATACAGAGCAACTCACAGTAAGTACAGGGACATTCCCCCCAAGGCAAGTAGGGGGAAGTGCCTTGCCCAAGGACACAACGTTATTTGGCATGGCGGGAAATCGATCCGGCAACCTTCTGATTACTAGGCCAACTCCCTCACCGCTCAGCCATCTGACCCCAATTCTCAGATCTCTACACTGGCTGCTGTTTTCCCAGAGAATAGATTTTAAGATTATACTCTTTGTCTATAAATCTTTACATGAGACCGCTCCTTTCTACCTATCTGAACTTCTTCATCCCTACTCTCCTATTAGAAGTCTTCGTTCATCCGACCAGGCTATGTTAGTGGTCCCTCGTGTATGGCTCAAGAGTAGAAGAGAGCGTTCCTTTTATTTGGTCGGTCCTAGACTTTGGAACTCCCTGCCATTAGAGACTAAGATGGCACCCTTCATCTGTAGTTTTAAGTCCAGGCCAAAGACCCATCTATTTGCTCTAGCCTTTTTATGATTGCTCTGGGGTTTATGTTTGTTTATATTTTATGGTTTATATTTATATCACTTTCTTTTTTTAATCATTCTTATTTTAGCTCTTTAAACTCTATTTTATGCTGTACGTGTGTATTTTTGTACCCAGCGGCGTAACAAGGACTTGGCAGGCCCGAGTGCAGATCTCACCAACGGGCCCCTTACCGACCTATCGTCAGGCGAAATTATTGAGTTTTCAGTTTAGCAATGCGCAAGGAAATTTAGGCTACTCATGATGTACAATTAAGGGTAACGACTGCTCCTTCTATGTGAAGATAGATTACGGTTTTCAAAAGTGAACGGCTCTGACTCGCGAGTCTCTGGCTCTAGATTATGCTTGCTACAACACGGAATGAGCATAATGGAACAGTCAGTCATGAGCCGACGTATCTGCGACGTTTGAAATAGAGCACGGAGATGAGAAGAAAATCTGATCATTTACCGAGGCTTATCCGACGTTATGAATGACGTTTCGATCTGTCATGTGTGCTATCTGGGTACTAGTAAAAAAAAACAGTCACTTCGATGGTGAATATTTGATTTTATGTTCGTTAGATATGCTAGTTTACATTTAGTCTATCTAGCTTTAGCTATTTTCCGACTACATCCTGCACATAGTTTACTATATCTAACCTGGCCGCTGCCTGGTAGCCTAGGCCTATATGTGCATTTTTATGACGTTTAATAGCCATGTCAACTGCATACACCAGACCGTAAACGTTATATAATTATTAGCCTACCCTGGTGGCTGAGTTTCACACTCATTGCTGTTGCCGGGCTGGGGGTCAGACGTAGCGTCCTCTTCAACACGCTTCGCCACAATCCAAATGAGCATAGTTTTGACAGCTTTGCCACCCTTACATCTTGCTCTTTTCGTTCCTGCCGCTTTCTGGAGCCACTATTATGTTAAAGGGCATGGCATGGGGTAGCCTAATTCGCTTCAAAACACTAATGCAACACAACTGTAGTATCCCAACAACAACTGTCTGTGGTATTCCAACAACTGGATGGGAACAATCGTGTGTGGGTGGGCGGGAATCTTTGACAACAATATTACCCAGACATCCTTGCTATTTTTCGAGGGCAATATTACTTAATAAAAACGACATTTGTTTCATTCAGCAAAAGGCAAATTAGGAAAAATTAATTATTTGCTGTTGTTAACACTGACTGTTTTTAAAATGTTTATTGGGCAGGTGATAGCTCATAATTCTGAATAACTGACACCATAATTGAGAAATGTTTGCGAATTGATAACACTGGATCATATGTGATCCTCAACTTGCGGTATTACAGCGGTGCAAGGGGCCCGGTCAGATTGCCTTAAGGGGCCCGGTCAGGTTGTCTCACTTTTACGATGAGATCGAGGACGGGCCCCCTTTCGCCACGGGCCCTAGTGCAGCTGCACTCCTTGCACTCCCTATAGTTACGCCACTGTTTGTACCTGTATGTGTAATTGTCAAACGCACTGTGAAACACTTTGGCCAGCCGTGTGGCTGTTTGTAAATGTGCTATATAAATAAAGTTGAACTTGAACTTCCTGGTCCCAGTAAAAACAAAAATGTGTAGTGGTTACCCATTTCTCTGATAGTCGCCACTCTACAGATGCATTGAAACCCACTTTGTGATTTATTGTTGCAGACAATGTGTCTGTCTAGTAGGTAGCAGATTGCTTTTGTTTGTCAGTCAAACAGTTGTTAGATACACTAAACTAATACATTATATTGAGATCATTTACAAAGTGGCAACGTATTTGAATACATTGGAATAGCATGTTACACCTCTGACTTCATCTACTACATGTGTTAAATATTGCAGTCTATCCTTGTTCCATGTGAAACTTGTTATTGTTTCTGCTGATCAATTGATGTAAATGGCCATAAGCCAAATATGTGAGAAAACTACAATGAAGAAAAACAACCAATTTACTACACACATGTTCAGTAAATACAAATGTGTATATCTTAAATTGCTTTGTGAAGGACATTATCACATAAATCAATGTGTTTCATCACTACACTGTTTATGTGTAGCAGGGCATTTTTATTTCATTTTTGTAATCGCTTGGTTATCAACTTTGCAGCCTTGGGTCAAGATGCAAAACAGGTCACCAATTACCATAAATTATCTCTGGGGATATGCAGAAGGTAGTGAATTTGAGTAAACAGGTTCAAAGGGGTGAACGGAAAGACAGATAAAAAGCATGTTAAAATACAATGATTAGGGAGTGAGAAGTGGAGTTTCCAATAAGGTGAAGGACAGCAGTACAAGGTTGTTCAACACTTCCTATATGGTAATAAAGAGGAAAACAATGAAAAGACAAACTGTAGTTTATAGAGAAACACAAGATGATCCCAGAATACACCAATACTAATGTTCAGGGGAACAAATTAAGACAGTTACTCCACTAGCCAACCCTTCAATTTGATTCTGTTGAATGTGAAATGAGAAAACGATAAGTGACACTGAAAGACATTGTTAGAAGGAAAAGAGACAAAACAACAAACATGTTTGTACAAAAAGAGGAACATTTGGAAAGGCCAACTGACCAGAGGAGATGGACCAGAGCGTTGTGCTCCTGACCTCGGGCCGGTTGGCATGGTTTGCCAGAGGGAGAAGGCAGCTCTAAATGTCACACCCAGTCCAGAGCGCTGTCAACGTTTGACACAAACAGCCAACTCCTCTTTATCTCCCTGGGCCTTTCCTTGGAGGTGTCACAAGGTCATCGAGGATCGGTGCTTTTACAGTAACTTTTTATTGAGTTGGCGTGATGACTTTTGGACTGTTTCTTCCCAGCCATATGGCTGCCTGCTCACATGAATTGTATAGTGCCCATATCCATACAGCTACTGTACACTCAAGCAGACAGCTGTCTTTCTCAGTTGTAAAGTATATATATATATATTATATACACATATACAAAGAGAGAGAGAGAGAGAGAGAGAGAGAGAGAGAGAGAGAGAGAGAGAGAGAGAGAGAGAGAGAGAGAGAGAGAGAGAGAGAGAGAGAGAGAGAGATGTTTGAATTGTTAGATGTCTGAATAAAAAATATATATATTGGTAATGGTGGGGAATATGGCATATATTGGATCTATGAGTTAATATGTTAATTTTGCATGACACTATCACAGTCAGAGACAGTCAACAAAGTTCAAAACACAAGGTTGTCATGTCTGAGTGAGATGAGGACAGAACTGTCACAAATGTATATTAAATCACACTGCAATATTAGCAGGTCATTTTTTATATTATTGTCATTCATCAAAATTATCCCACAGTGGAAATGTTAATAGAATTATGAAATATTGAATATGGTATGGATGTAATTTGACAGTAATTCTCCTGGACTGGCAGCCAAAGCTGTGACAGATCATTTAGCAAATCTAGGTATGTCACTGACTGACATCTTCAACTGACCACTGGTAAATTATAAACTACTCAAAAACATTCCTTTACATTGGTAATAGAACAAGCACACATTTCAAAGAGCACTGCAAAGTATGGACAAAATGTAATTCTATAACAACATGCACATTCAATTCTCTGCAAATGACAGCCATACTTCATAAAACAATCCATCATAATACCACATTCACACACCTGGCCTGGGCATATTGTTTGGTTCTGCCCAGGACCAGACATGTTTCACAGAGGCTAAATTAAAATTCCATCCACAGTCCACATGCCGGTCGTACATCATTAATGCTAGGGGAAGAAAAAGAAGGCCTTTGTCTGATAAGTGGGGAGTGCTTGCCGTTGTAAGCAAGGGGAAGAGGTTGAGAGCTGTGATGTGGGTGGGATACAGCAAGCCTTTGAGGTCACTTTGTTAACCTGTGAGGGTAAAAACAATCGAACAGGTTTTTTTTCTTCCCACACACCTCAGCATTGACCCCAACCACGGTGATCTAGATCAGACCCATAGACTGATGATTAATCAATTGATTTGTGGAAGAAGTTCTGATTGATTTCTGCTGGCCACTGTGAGAGCACAGTGGTGGGGGAGAGGAACACAAAATCAAATGTGTTGTCTGACCTAGCATCTCCCCATCCCTGCTCGTCAAAAAAGACTCCAGTTCTGAGTCACCTTCCTTTCTGTATATCCCTCCTCCCATCCCTCCTCGTCCGCCCCCTCATGCAGCACTTCAGCAGAACTCAGTGGTAGCATATTGCAGCTGGCAGAGCTGCAGAAATATGTCAAACCGTCCCCTGTGTCTCGCTGCTCTCCTAGCAACAAGTGAAACACTGCTTTTAGAGAATACTTTGACAATTTCTTCTCAAACAGGATGCTTGAATGTTGGATGACATTCTCCATAAAGGATGTTCTGGCTTATAGGTTTATATACTCCTTTTCTAAATAAGATTCCATTTGAAAACAAAAACAATTGGTTCATACTGTGCTTGGTGCAGTGTGTGGTGCCTGGAAGAGAAATGTCAGAAATGAATTTGGGAGGAGCTGAAATTGGTTTTGAATCAAGTCCCATGTATTTTTTGTTTATTAGACTTGACAAAAGTAAAATTAGAAACATTTCCTGTTATAGTTGTATGTCACAGTGGACACTGGAGATTTGATTATTCATGAATGCCTTTTAAAGAAACCTCAAAACCTTTTTTTATTGACGTCATCTTTTTTATAGATGACGTTTGTTTTATTGGAAGTTTATTATGTCAGACGCTGAGCTATTCCTTTTGTGATTCAAATCTTTTCTAGATGCTTTCATTCAATATTTTCAATCATCATGAAAGTGAGGATTTCATTCTAAAGGAAGAAAATAACACAAACAATGATTACCTGCATGCACCATCTTTCTGTAACATGTGTTGTTGCTCAAATTCAAGATACGAGATCTCAGACACAATAGAATTTAATAGAATTTAGTGCTGTTACTTTTTATTTACCACACAATCTGGTGGTGGGTAAAATAATTGTGTTTCATTAGTATGGTATTCAGCTTACATGTCACAGATACAAACACATAGTGGAGATGTAGTTCACATGCCAGCTTCATTTGGAGAGACAGGAGTGGCAACTACATTATTATTAAGTAGTGTTTTCTTTGTCTTCTGTTGCTGTGATCTACCATTTACAAACACAGAACCACATGCCATCTTTAAATGGACAATACAAATCTGCTATGTGTTTTCATGATGTAACGTGTGACATTATGTGAACCAGTAAAGAAAAATGGTATTATTGTATTGCAGCATGAGCTATGTTTACCGAGAGGGAGTATCATTGAAACAGATTGATGCATTGATTTATGGTATTGATGCTGTCAAGGTTACACTAATCAATAAAAACACTTCATGACAATGGTGGGGTGAGAAGGGAGCTTATGTTATTATGGGACTGCAGTAGGGGGACCCATGTTTCGTTTGGCTGACCTTCTCTTGAGTCACATAATGGACCATATATCATGGCTACTGTTGCCAGCAAATGTATGTCTTCCCCTTGAAACGTTTCCTTGTTTGACCCTTAGATCGACCCATGGAACAGTATTACTTACCACAATGGCTGATAAGTTGTTTCCTCCTCCTCACACCATGTTCTGTTTGTCTTTTGAAGACATTTTTGGCCAGAAACTGTTGAGCTAGACGTGGACTGTAGGGAAGAGAGGGTTTGGGTAAGACATTCAGAATTTCTCCTATTTCTCCACTCAACATTAGGCAGGAAACGGCATACTATTGTAATTCAATTATACTGCACTACACCTGGGACAACAGTTACCACAATTGCATTCTTAAAAGCACATAGAAACCATCCTTGTACATATCTTACACTCAAACCATTCATGTAAACAAAGATGTTTTAGTACAATGAAAATATTTTATTCATTTTCACACCCACATGTAAATCATCAGTGTATTTTTTTTCACTTAAGGGCCACCAGAGATGAAGCCACCAGAAACGAAGTGCACCTATTATATCCAATTACTGTATATCCAACGACAACGCAACAATCTCATGCATTTGAAATTAGCTCCGGTGCTAATCAAGTAGCAATCAGAAGACTCTACATCAGTTTCACATGTGAGTGGACTGGATCTGCTCACTTTTAATTAGTTTCATTGGCCAAGTGAGAGAGAGAGGGTTTTCTAGATCATTTATTTTTTCTGCCTAAAACATCCAATTATTCACTCTATGCAGCCCCTTTGAGAAGTGCCATAATTCCAGACCCTTTTATCGACCAGGACACTGCACTGCTCTTAATTAAGTTGGATAGCTATTTTCATCCACATCCACACAGAATCTATAGTTCTACAATCATTTTCTGACCACACAGTCTCTGAATAAATCTGGGATAATGGAGTCCAAAAATGTGAAACGTACAGTGTTTGAGACCTTTATCTCTTTGTATGTCTTAATGGAAAATAATAAAGAGGAGTGGATGCTGGGAGGTTTACTGCTTTCTCCATCCTATTAAGAATGAATGGAAATATGATTAAACATCCTGTGTAGTATACAGTTGAAAACTGTTATACATAAAACATTTCAAAATAATTTATTTGTAAAAATATAGTAACTGTATTGTACAATAAATTGAAAGCAAATGCAAACATTCAGGACAATGCTTAATTGATTTGAACACACTATTGGTTCTGCTTGCATACTGTAGATTCAATACTCTTCGAGATTGACAACATGCATTGATTTGAATGATTTGAGTGATGATGGCATTGATTTGGGAATTGTATCTAGTTAAATAAACATGAAAGGCCAGGTGGCAAAAATAATCCCTTCTTTCTCAGAGGATTATGAGGGTGATTATCAGGCAATAAATCAAAGTCTGGCAATATTAAGCTTGCTTGGCCACCTGAGGCTGTCTACTCTTTCCCTTTCCACTGTTAAATGATGCAGAGATGATGCCATCAATCCTTCATCCTTAGGCATTTAAAAAAAGGTTTGGAACATTGGTGAAACTGCACAACATATCTTCCAAGGGTGGAAGAAGACCTCTTCTTTACTGTTTTCCTCCTTGACTTTGATCAATCTAGAGTGGCTGATTTATTATGTTAGTGGGACTTTATTATGTTAGTGGGACTGGGACAAACCTGCTAATGATTCAGAACACATATCCTGGCACCCTAAACCTTCATTTATAAAATGTTTCATGCTGGAACGACCCCATCTATTGTGAAATGTATACAACACTAATGGTCCCCCGATGCTAGTGTTTATAGGTATATACAAAGTGTGTGTTACTGTAACATTCATTTACCTGAATTATGGTTGTGCTGTACAGTATGTGCATTATTTAATCATGCATACAGAAATGAAGAACTTTTAAATCCGTCATGGCACTACAAGAACCATGGGTTCAGGCTAGGTCGAGGAAAAAGAGAGATGAAGACGTAAGAATAATGAAAGAGAAATTCACAAGGAGTTTATAGGAGGGTGAGAATGAAAGAGAGTGCAATTGCTAAGAAGTTACTGTGCAATATACTGCTCATCAAATTGTCCACTGTGGCACACTCTGAGTGTCATATGACATGAATGTGCCTGCAAGAAGTGAGTTCTGTGGATGTCTAGGGTTCACAGGTTAAAAGTGCAGATTTTCTCCTGGCCAATCTCCTTTCTCTGGCCAGCAGCCAAATACATTCATATCAACCTGGATTGTTGGCTTGTTTTCCTGTCACATCCTGTCCAGGCCAATCATGTTAACATCAACCAGTACCCTAGGCTACAATGCAAACAATTTGCCCTTGTTATTTGGTGAAATGTTGTATGTCCCAAAATGTAAAATAGAAAAAATACTGGAGATGTGATGTGGTAATAATTGACAGCACAGGACCGACTTGTTGCACATCCCAGGAAATGCTGAGGTGTTTCTCATTGTAGAGTTGAATGCCTTTTACAATGAAGCCATTAGTTAGTGTCAGTGTGTGTCTTTATTGCGGTTGTTGTAAATAATCTCTGTGTCTTGCTTTGTTCTTTGAACATTTTTATCCTCCCTATATTACGCATGCTTTGTTGTTACTTTTTTAGCTTTTTTTCTGTATGTCTGTTTTGCTTCGGTTGTGTGCCGTTGTGCTTTTTAACCTGATTCCTAACCTTTTTGCTTAGCCCCCTTCCCCTCTCCCTCAAAAAGCTGGCTTTTTGCCAAGCCATCGCTGGAAAAATAATTTGTTCTTAATAATTTTGCCTGGTTAAATAAAGGTTAAATAAATAGATGAGTTTACATGCATGTTGAATGTAATTACTTTTTGCTTAACCAAAAAATACAGGTACAAAACAACTGTACAAAACCAAGCACTAACCATAATGACTTAAAAATTATAGTTTTTAATAAAAGCAATGGCTTGAAGGGTCAAATAACTGAAACATGTGCATAAGTGTTTTTTGGTGTTTTGAGTCTAAAACTCACCTGTCCTGCGGTTGGAGAACATAAATGAACGGTTTTGAAGCGCCTCAGGCCACTTGGGTGCGGCTCAGAACAAGCTATGCAAATAAAGTGACAACCACCATCAGTGAACAGTGGGTCTGTATGATCATTTACAGTTGAATAAATCCTAACTGCGACCAGATAATGAGAGGTTGGGAGCTGTTCGGCAGCTATTGGATCTGTGTGTCATCCAGCCCTAGAAGGAACATCTGAGCAAATGCATCGAGCATGCCCTTTATGTCGCCTTCCCCAGTCCATTTTCCCTCGCTTGTCGTCTTTTTGCTATGGCAATAATGAGATGCATAGTTCCCAAGTCACATCTGTAATTGGATGTGACCTGGGCCACATCCACATATGAGTTATAACTCAAACAATCAGGTTTCCACCTAATTGGTCATGCTATGTTTCTTCCTGGACTTTTGAAGCATGTTTAAATTGACATTTACATTTGCTGTGTGATGATTCCTCCGTAACTGGTTTATAATACAGTGAAGCACTCAAGGCACATTTGAATGCAGAAACACACACGCACACAATAAAGACTGTATGAATGCACGTCTTACTGACATGATTGGTTTTCAAGGAAAACACAACACGTTTCCTAGTAAACATGAGGAAAATGCCCATTTAGAATGCTGACATGGTGTCAACAATAATTAATGTATATTTAAGATCACATTCAGGGCATCAGAAGATAGAAAAAAAAATCTCAAACAGGAGGGTTGGTCCTCATTAGCTTACAGCTTAGCTCACAGTTGGTCAAGACAATATGCTGACGACAGCTCTGTGATGAGTGAAAAGAAAAAGATCGAGAGAGAGCAAAAGAGAAAGAAAGACAGAAAGAAAGAGAAAGGGAGGGGTAGACAGGAATAGACAAAAATTGAGGGTAAATCACAGAGCAATATCTGTGTGGTTTCACATGATACATTTGGCAGGTTCACACATCCACTCAGCTCCTCACTGAGGAATCTATGGCCACAAATCCTCATTTTCCCTGCACTGACGGTCACAGTCAACATTGCGAGTTTCAACCAAATACCAGAGGGGCCGGCTATGAGAGTAAGTGACTTATAAATGTTACCATCATGGATTGCAGCCATTGGGAGACATGACATGGGAGGTTGCTATTAAAGGCATAAGTCCAAGGAATAGGCCCCAAGATGAGGGGTCGAGGCAGCGTCAGGGCGAAATCGATGTGCATCAAGGGAATAAATGATCCAATCAGTCACCCAGTCAGCCATATTGAGCTGGTGGTAACAGCTCCTTGCAGTTAAGAGACACATGAGAGAGTGAAGATTATATGAAATATGAGGCCATGACGGCCACTGTACATAACAAAGTCTGTCCTGGCCTACGTGTGTCATGGTCGTCGAGGTTCATGGTCGAGGAGCGTCAGGTCGGTCATTTGTTTCACTGATATGAGGTTGTACTTGCTACAGGCTTTAGCAGATGCCTTTTGGGATCTGACAATGTTTTAGTGCAAAAAATTGGTTTTTATTTCAATATACACTGTAGGTTTTCCTTCATTACTCATTATGTACTGTTAATATTTGAGTTTGTTTATGGGATTGGTCATATTATAAACTCACTTCAAACCTATCTTTGATGTGGCTATTTTGATCAATGTTGTTTCTTCCTTGTCTTCATGATGGTGCTGTGTAAGCAGAGGATTAACTGCATGCATTGTTGAAAGTGTAACCTTCTAGTGTCAGGGCTGACACCTCCAATCGTTATGTCAGTGGATTACTTGCATTACTCCCTTCCAATACTATGATTTTTCACCCAAAGCATTTTCCCTCAAAATCACTCCTGTCTGTTAGAGGGCACAGCAAACAACTGATTACACAAGTCAACATGCAAATAGGTTCACTAAAGCCCAGGTAGGCCTGAGGAGGTGGGTTGACTGCAAATCCGTGTGCCTAATCTTGTTGTCGGTTTGTCTTCTATCTATAACACCCACACACATACAAACACACACATACACACACACCGCCCAAGCTCTCATTGCTCTGTGCCAGCACCACATTTATCTTGATTTCATACAGAAAATAAATAAATATTTGGAAAGTCTCTCAGGTTTGCACTGCACAGCAGTGAAGCAGGGAATAGCTGGACTCGATGAGGGTTGAGTGCAGACAGTGTGCCTCTGGATGGGGTTGGAGGGGAGGGAATGCAGCAGGTGCAGCTCCAGAGCGATCTGGATGAGTGTTCACAAGGACATGGTACTCAGGCACCCATGCTGACGGAAGCATCTGTGGACCAGACTGACAGTGGTTGTATGAGTTTGAAATGGGGGAGGGTGTTCTTTGCATGTGTGTGTGTGTTGTCGGGACGGTGTTCTTTGTGTGTGTGGATGGGAGGAGGTTCTAAGTACTTAAGTGTGTGTAATCACCTTAAGTGTGTGTAATCACCAATGTGTTTACTTTTGTGCATCACACACTGTAGGTTTGAGAAAGGGGATGAGTGGCTTAGATAAGAGTGAAACCTATTGTGAACCTCCACATGCTGCCCTTGACTCCCATTCACCCATATAGAAGTGCCTACCATGATGTACACATTACTGCAAATGGTGTCCCCATCAACTCCACAGGCTTTTCTATTTTCACCACCTCCTTGGCATAATCAATGTTTTTCACATCCCTTCAAGAGGACCTTGGCCTTAAAATGGAGCCTAAGATAATCCTTGCTGTAGCACCAGATATTTAGAGGGAAAATTGACAAGAGTAAGACCAAACACAGGTCTGACTGCAAGGCAACAAGATAAAGAGGTTTTCAACAGTATCCTGGCTGCAATGCATATCCACCTGCTTGTCGTCGCTGTGTCCTAATTATGTACCCTACTGTGATGCTCCAAAGAGCAGTGGAAAACGGAGGAAAAATGGTGACAAGGAGAGACATGCACTATGAATGAGAGAGGGAGAGAGCGACACAGAGAGAGAGGAAAAAGAGAGAAAGGGAGAGGCATAAAAAGAGGCACGCAGTCCTGATTTGCACTTCACCCCTGCATTATGGGAAGGCGAAGCTGACATGAGAAACAAAAAAGCCTTGCGACAGATGTTGAGAAAGGAGGATCCACACATCGGACGCATGCTGGCATCTCTGTGCCCTGACATCTCAGCACAAAGGTTATCGTCTTCTAAGTGCAGCTCATCAAATTTCACTGCATCTTTATTTTGACAGTATTTAAGAGGGGTTGATTGATGGCTTAATGTCTACACAAAAATTTAAGGCAAACACATTACTTTATAAATCTTGAAGTAAGAGAACAAGAGACCGAATGGAGAAGACAAAATATATCATATTTATTTTCATGTTGCCGTGAAAATAATGTGTGGAAATTAATTGAAACTTTTTACATTCACACTACCAAATGATGTATGATTCTATTTGGAATTGTTATCCTGTAGGTTGTGTCATCCATGCAACGTACAGTTATGTTATGTTACAAGAAAAAACGTGTGGAGTAATATTTGTGGCATTGTTACACACGCCTATTAGTGATTGATGAGTTGCTTACACCGATCTTTGGCTTAGTGCTTCAAGCACATAGCTATTTCCGTACAAGAACTCGCAATCAGTTGTGATAGGTGTGGAATGGAACTGTTTCAAACAACTAGGACAGAGCATCCGGATCCACCAGCTGAGGAGGGAACCCACTCCACACTCTGAGACAGACAGGAAAACTGGAAAAAGCTGGAGGCACGAGTGGCCGTGACACCAGGTCATTTTATTGGTCAGAATGAGGACTCTGGATACAAAAATCATGCTTCACCTTAGGATTTTTTATCATGTCACTCGCTCGTCACTAGGATCTTCCTTTCCTTTCTTGCCTACGCAGGGGTGTGAACTAGGTTCTGACTCATGCATACAACAACTGCCACTCATAAACATAGCTTTAGCCCGATACGCAACACAGAAAAGCTAATTTTGCAATGGCGCAGGTTAACTGTTAGGCTTATACTGAGGAGTGAATTCTATAAACCAACTAGCTTACCACATTACACTGTCAATTTTAAGAATGTTAATGGTAATTTTTTGTTCATTTTTATTCTTATTGAAAAGTAAATTAATCTTTTGCCATTACGTGGTTTGACCAAAATATAGAATCCGATTAATCTAGACTATCTTGGCATGGTTAGCAAATGACTTCACTGCTGTCTATGGAGTGTCATGTATGTGAAATGTCACAAATTGAGTGAATTCCAAACTAGCTGCTGCAGTGGTATCTTACATTTCCCATGGTAAATCCTTTTATGACATAGCAATCAAAGTTAACAAGTTAGCGGTAGTCGTGTACAAACATAGAGCTTGCTACAAAGTTACATGTCATCAAATATTAACATACAGGTTACAGTGTTATTGAGATTTCTCACTGTATGCCTGAAGCCAATCAAACAAGACTATGTTCACACACTAGCATGATTGAGCTATAAGAACACTTCAGCTGAGAACAAGATGAATGAAAGACATTTACTGATTCCAGCCATGATCAACACGGGAACTTAGACCTTCAAAAATGCAAATGTGCACTCAACCATCTGCATCCTGCTATATTTCAAATCAATTAAATTAAGTAATTAATATAATTTCTCCACTGTAAATTGCGGCAATCTCTTGTGATTAGAAATCAGGATTAATTAGGCCATTGTGAATGGCAATGATCAGTGTCCTAACATTAGTAAACCTCTCTAATGGTTAAGTGATTACTTGCCTTTCCACATCTTGACTCATTTGTGTATGCTTGGCTGGCAATCAATACCTTTTCAAGACTAGCTTTTCAATACAACAGTGGGACCGCAGAGTTGAAGTCTTACAAGAATAGCTTGATGACAGTTACAATCAAAAGACAAATAAATGCTTTTGTGGTCCATGATTTGTCTCTTCTGCTATGCGTTGTGGCGATCGTTATTTATTTTTACTGCTCCATACAAACAGTATGGCCGATTTTTAGAACTTTGATCTGTTCTATCAACCTTTCTTAATTTGCATTTGATACAGATCTCAAAATGACTTCCAAAGGAAACAACACCATCAAACACATGGGGAGTTTGTCTGTCCAGGGAGTGCACCAGCACTTAACTACATCTGGTTCTACCCATTGGCACTTATTAACTTTTTCACGTTTGGCTACCCACAATGTTTGGGGCTATCTCGTTGTTTATGATCAATAACCTATGTACTTTTTGTAAAGCTCTCACTCCAAAGCCGCTTTGGATAAAAGCATCTGCTAAATTAATACATGTCATGTAAATGTAATGTCCCACAGCTTTGTACCATTTAAATAGGAAGAGGGCTATATCTGAAGTCCTCGTGAAGCCAAGGCTGAATGTTGATGAGATGACCAGGTGTAGGTGGGAAGTCAAACTCAAGGGATGACAATTAAAACATTATTGATCTTGGATCCAGTGTGGCCAAAAGGAAAATCAAACCAATAAAAGTCAAGGGGTCTTATTGGCAGAAGAGCAGTAAAATTCACATTAACTTGAAACTTAACTGGACTTAATGTAAACACTACTATTTGTGTTGGTTGTGCTTGCACACAGAGGTCTGATAATGACTCAATTGGTAATCCTCACAACATTTTGTGAATTTTTTACAGTCTGACTGATTTATTTAGAAAAACAACCCTGTATCCTGTGTCACATAGCATTTGTCAAAGCTGTAGCTGCTCAATAACTATTGGACAAAGAAACGTATGTGTGCAGTAACACAAGTGAGTTGTATTGTGTTGTTTTGTAAACCATTAATCAACTACACACAACTATGTTCCTTACACACTACCTATCTGTAAAGTAAATGTACTTGCCACTTAAAGACAAGTACATTTACATCATATTTGGGGTCATTTAAAACATTCATGCATATTTATGACTGAAGACAAAAATAGTGAGGATATCTGATTCTCCCTACTGCAGGCGTAAGTGGAGGATTGTGTCCTGTGGCGTTAAACTGAAGAGCTGTTAGAGAAAAGGTCATTCTGCCACGACTACCCTCTCTTTCTGCCTGTAAACCCTTCTGGGAGATTAGAGGACAACCATGAATGGGGGCTGACCTGTTACTCATAAACCAAAGTTTGCTTTGGTTTAACGCGGCCACCATTATTTGAGCATAGTCCAGGTTTTGTTTTCCTATTAACTGTGTCCTACAAGAAGACACTGGGTTAGAATTTAGTCCCTGCTCCGATTGGATAATAGACAGTTTTTATATACCAAATGGTTTGTCTTTGAGTAAGAGGCGTTGACATTTAGCACAATATTAAAAATCTCATAAAATGTACCCTGTGTCTTAAATCCAGATTTTTATGGCCTTTTAGAATGGCTGTCAGGGTGATAAAAAAATGGGAGAGACTATTCCAAAATTTCTTTGGCAGAATCCATAATGCACCTCAATCTGATTTTTATGTCTTAAACTTCCAGATGAATGACAATTAATCCTTAAGTTGCAAGGATAGAGACCATTAATAGTTCTTAGAATGGCTGAGATGACACACGAGCAGGAGGACGTTGCTAAACTTCAGCGCCCTGAAACTGACCATGTGCGTTATTATTAGCAATGATTGTTATCACATGGCTTCTATTTAACTTGTTTAACCCCGTGTTGTCTTAACATTCTTTACACTCCCCTTGTCCCAAGGATGAAAAATGACCCACCTTCACCAAACCCCTAAAATAAAGCAGCTAATAAACTCCTAATCTATTTTGCATGAAGAAACAACCTGTACTTCATCACAACATTTGTGAATATGCAGGTTTTACCTCTTCACATTGAAGAAAGACTACATTTAATCAGTGGACAACTATTCGTCTTTATTACAGCAGACCTGTCATAACTGTTTTCTTTACTAAAGTAGAGGTGTACTGTTGCTTCATGCTCCGGGTTGTATTATTCCCCATGTTCTTCTTCAGATACCTCCTCTTCTAAATCATTGTAATCTTGTTCCTTCTGGACATCTGAAAATATCAGATCTACAACCTGTAGATCTGAGAGCTGAGACCCTAATCCTGTTGGGCACTGAAATATGCAGTCATGGCTTCAGCAAAGAATACTGGGGGTACTGTCATTTGCAGGACCTTTGTAGCCTCTGACTGCATTCCCCATTAGTAAACAATGCTTTGAAGACATTTTTATTTAGTTTGTAATTGGGTCTAGTTTGCCTGAAATTGTTTAGATTTTGTCTGTGAGCTTGAGTCATGTAGGGAGTGGAGATGCTGCACCTGCACACGGAAGTTTGAGCTTTGTCTGAGTTCAATCAGTAGCACAAATAATTTAATGATCTTATTGTATGTGTAAGTGTATGTGTGTGTGTATGTGTGTTGTTTTTTGTGGTGTGTATAATGGTTTTATAACTGCCGCGTAAAAAATGACCCGTACGACAATCTTTGTACCCTAGTGGTGTACAGCTTTCATGGAAATGTGAACAAAGACATTTTTTCACTTTTTCTAATGTTGGGGTCATTCTAGGAAAAGTCATACATTTTCAGGTACAAAAAATAACATTTAGGGGGTTTTCTCTGCTGATAAACATAGTGACGGGTCATTTTTGACCCCCAAGAAAACACAAGGGTTAAGCTTGACTACAAAACTGTCATGTTGTCCTGGAAGACAATAACTGACAAAAAATATAAATTAGCCAATAAAACATATTTTGGTCTACAAAGATCTCTTCCTCTTGTTTTTTATGAAAGCTAGAGAAGGTGGGTTTGGGGTGATTTAAGAGTATTAAAAGGTACCTCTGCCCACAGCCAGTGATAGAAGCAAGCTTAGAAGTGTTACAGGGTGTAAAAACAATCATTTAGTTAGCTTGAGTGGCAACAGGTGGTAGACATCCAGTATGATTTGCTGAATGATATGGATACGGATGATTTGATCAATGATGTTCTTTACATTGTATATACAACATTGCTGGGGTATTTTAGCTTTCAGTATTGACTCATCTGAATGAGATTAAACTGATTATCTCAGTGAGCAATACAACTCAAACATCTTGCATCTCCATGGGTGGTTTGGCTCTTTTAGACAACATGTTTATGTTGAATGGTCTCTCCAGACTAAAATCTGGGATAATTTACCACAAGAGTCTGTGTCACAGAACATGATCACCGTATTTTCTTGAATACATTGAAAACTACAACCCTTCACTTTGAAGAATGATAAGTTTTATTTGTCCTTGATCAACAGCTTTCAAACAATATTTCCATAAATAAACCTGTACCGTAATCCAAGAATTAACTCTAGGATCTCAGACTTGGATCTTAGACAACTGTGTAGCCTACAAGAACATAAATACAGTATTTGATGTCAATAGTTGCAATCAAGATTACAAAAGCATCCTGGTACTATTTCTACATTGCACACACTGTAGCCATCTGAACTGTTAAAGTACACTTACCAATCCAGACACCCATTAGTCATGTGCAAATGTTGCATTGATTAGTGTTCAACCTAAGTGGTGCTCACAACACACTGTAACCACATGACTGCAATAGGCACAAAATAAAGACTGCTATAGATCCCCTCACTGATTACAATAGAGCACATACTGTGATGATGAGTGCATATCGCCTCTGTGGCTGGCAGCACACTTTCTTGTTAATAAATCATCATCTTCTTCAAATTATTGTTTGCTCAGTTGTAAAATAAGACTAGAGAAATATTGAGTGTGAGACAGACCTGGCGAATTGATCGGCAAGATTAATTCCAAACATGTCATCTCTTAAGATTATTGAAGTTTGTTGTCCAACAGTAAACTTGAAGTCAGTATTTATGCTACAGTCGCTAGTAAACTGAAGTTTGTGTCTGTGAAGTCTTTTACACTTGAGTCTGAGTAAACCTGCAGTACTTTATCTGCTTTTGCTTCAATGGGGAATGTGGATTGTACAGTACAGACAAAAAATATGTAGCATAACTGCAGATCTTGTTTTTATTAGTACCCCTGCAAACACTATGAGCACATAATTTGTCAGCCATTGCAAAAATGTTTACGCTTGCAAGTCAAAATTCAGGAACTTAGAGTAAACATTTATCCAAGCAGGGGTTATAATATTTCATATTTTAATGCTTTGATAAGTCAGCAGTAAGGATTTCTAAAATACTATTTTTACATTCCATTTTAAAATACAAGTCATTTGGTTTATTTTTGCCAAAAGGACATATTTGATCTCTGTCTTTAAGATTAATTACTAACAGGAAAACAAAACTATCCTTGTAGATGCTGCTGTAGGTTATTTCAGAACTGTACTGTAGAAATGGCAGTACTGTATGTCTAACCTGCACCAAAACCTAACCATCCTAGTGTTTCAACAAGGTAAATAATTTCAACATCCCACCTCACTTACCTTTCCTTTAGGTGACAAGTCAGGTGCTTCTGTCAGAAGGATTCCCAGTATTTCTTCCAATGTTGTGTACAGGTTTTCAGTCTACTGTTGTGGTAAGAAATGTGTTAATTTATCACATCAGTTACACGGTTTCTACTGTCTTAAGAGTTGGACCAGTTTGAAAGGGTTACTTCTTTTTGTCATGAAATTTGAGTCTTTGTTACTCGATAATAAAGACCAGAGAAAACCGGGGGTAACCACAGTACGCAAGGAGATTAATCCCATCTCCGTCTCCTAGTGTGGCAGATCATAGAATATTCAGCCTATTTAGCCGAGTGGGATTGAAATTCAAGTTCGGAGATAGATAACTGAAAGGATGTTGGAGCAAAATGGTAAATACATATTTTTTTACAGATGAACGTGGTTTTGAAAGAGAATGAGGTATTAATTATTGGGGGGATGCAAATAATCAATGGTCATCATGCTCAGTATAAAACTATTTGCATAAAAAAAATGATTTAACTGAATCCCAATTGTGCCACATAGAAGTTGAGAAACAGACACAGGTGTACTTCAGCACCTCAGCGGAGGAGTTATTTCTGTTCTAGTTCACCATTAGTTCAGAGGCCCCTGTGCTGGGAATACCGACATCAATCTCCCATGCAGCACCACTCATTCACTAATGAGTGCTCACCTTAAAGACGGCCCATCGCCAAGGCAGCAGAGAATGCTGTACACTTTGACCACACCGTCTGTTTGTTCGTCGCTGCCTGATGCGTGTGCATGGCGACTGGTAGACTCTTGTCGACTACTAATTACATTTTTGTCATCTTTTATCCGCTCCTTCGTTCCCCCTAATGATGCCTTTGCTGTGTGTCACTGTGTTGCCCTCACATTGGCCTCCACCCATGTAATTAGCAGCCGATAATAAGTATAGTGTCCTCTCTCGCTCCCTCTCCCCCCCCCCCCCCCCTCTCTCTCTCTCCCTATCTTTCCAATCTTCTGGTGCTTATCAGGTGTTCTCCTTTCTCCTCTACATATCTGTCAACATAAGACAAAGTTCAAAGCCTTATAATCACAGCTCAAATGCATCCCTGCTCGCCTCAACAGTGGATTTAGCAAAAAAGGCATTACATCAGTGCCAAATGCAATAATTAAACAACACCTCATGTATGTTAAGTTGTAAAAGTGGCAGAGGCACAATGCGATATCATGTTTGGAAGGAGGTCTGCTAACCAGGGCACATTTTTGTGCGAAGAAAATGGAGCAGAGCGGTATCCCACAGGAGGATCTCTCATCTCCTTGTCTCCCTGGAGATCTCACCCCTGAACACTCTGGATTAGGCTCACAACGTTCAGAGACGAGACACACTCGAAGGATTCAAGTAATATGTGCAGGAACCAACCCCTAAACCAACACCTCTTCTGGTTCTTCCAGGGTTTTAGTTTCATACCTGCAGCGGTGTAATGCTCGTGCTTTTACACGTTCTGTGACTCGCTCATGCGTTCTGTAGGCTTTCTTTGAGCTGAACTGAGAACGAACCGAATCTGCACAAATAAACACACACATACACACAGACTATACCAAAAAATTGTCCCTGCCCTATGTGGGCGAGCGGAGGAGGCGGAATCGACCGGCATGCAGTGCTCTGTGTCTGTGTTCCCGTGGAAACAGCCATAGTGTGATACACTGACCCTGCTTGGCATGCCAAACATTACCCATGCTGAGGACCACTCTCTCCTTGTATTTCTCCTTCAATTTATCTCCCTCTCCCTGCGACGAGTCTATCCTCCTCTACTCTCTCTCTTCTTCTCTCTCTCCCTCTCTTTATGTCACACTCACCATCCATATTTACATGCATACGTTTGCCTCCACTCCTCTTTCTGTCTTCCGTTCACCTTCACCATCACCACTCCTAGCCCCCCCCCCCCCCCCCCGAAACCGCACTACTACCACAGAAACAAAGAACCCCCCTGCACTTTCCAGGGAAGTGCTCTGAAAAGCCTTTTGTTTCATCTTGGGCTCAGTTCTATTTTCCCAAAGGTGAGAATTATATTTGGAATTCATGTTGTCCAGTTCAATCGCACACCACTGACAACATCTCTCAACATCTGCAACACCCCAGACAGTGAAGGCTGTAAATTGGACTTTACCACAATATGTCCAGGTCAAATTTTGTTTTTATAGCATAACATGCTAATGATCCTTCTCACGTGTTGTATCCATTGCCTCCTGAATTATCAGCTTGTCACAAACACAGAGTAAAAAGCTTTATTTTTAGCTAAATGTGATGTCAATATTCCCTTCAACATTAGCCCTTGTTACAAATAGATTGTTTTGTCACTTTAACAGGAGAACATTGACAACTTTTATTAGAAGGCCACCATTTCCTGTTGTCTGTCAGAACATGACAAATGGAATGACCGATAGTGAGCCCAGATAAGCCAAATGAAACGCCACAGCGTTGGACCACATTCTGATTGACACAGAGATAACAACGTGTGTAAAATGGTCTGTCAGTAACAATGTCTCTCAGTTGTCCACCCTGGTCCATTCAAAACACAGACAAACAAACACACACATACTTGCTCACTGTAGACATATTTAGGATTTAGTGAGACAGATGGAAATTAAGGAAGGAACATCACGCATCTGACATGACAATTCAATTACTGAAGGCAGCTCAACGTGGTTTTCGACATGTGTCAGATATATAAAGAGACTGGTTGGGCAGACAGCTGTTGTCAGGATGTCAGCGAGGATGCAAAGAAAAACAATGCAGCATCACTAAAAGCAGAATAACTACTTTAGAGGTAACACACAGGATACAAAACAGAAGGTACATTATGAAGCTTCCATTTTTCTATTGTACTTTAACTATTGGGAATTGAAAGACATGTATTTAACTCAGTTCTGAATTCATGAACCATCCAGCCTCCAAGACCATCACCAGAAACGGTGTGCTTCAGCCTGCCTTGCCACGATCATCTTCTATCAAGACAGCATCAATGAGATGTGTTTCAATTTGGGTTTGGTCCCTTTTCAATGCATTATAAATGAAATAACTAGAACTGAACTGTGTTCTTCATTCAGTACAAATGAGTTCAAAAAGAGGGTGATTTTCCCAGCTATTTGATAATAACTCCAATCATGGAGCAAGGTGACCCAAAACTTTATCTTCTCAAACTGGATAGTGTGTGAGAGAGAGTGTGTGTGTGTGTGTTTGCGTGTGTGTGGTGAGGGGAGTGCGAGAATGGAAAAAACTAAATTAAGTGTCTTAACTTGAGCCTCTATCGTTCAGCAGTAAACCTGAGGTGGATGGGCTCTTTCATTCTCAAGGAGGCTATGCACAGTGCAGGCTGGGTAATGAAGTCCCTCCCCTCTAGCTGTCACCCAGAAGCTCTCTACAAATTGAACACAAATCTCAGTAGATGACTTGAGAGAGAAGGAGGGCTACTGCATCACTGAGACTGTGTGCAAACTGCATGTGGTTTGTGTAGTAATTTGGCGGATTTGTTTCATCCATTTACATTTTGTGGGTGTACGTGTGTCATGTGTTTGTGTATGTATGTTCATGTGTTTGTGGTTCATTTCTGTGTACACAATACAAACATGTGCTTCTTTTCATTGAAGTCATAACCATGGATGTAGATATCATCATTAGGAATACGTAAAATATTATCTAACCTTGAAGACAGCCATTGAAGACACTCCTTAAATTTGTTTAAAGTTACCATGAAACATATCGCCTATGTTCACTATCAGATGGAAATTGTC